>NC_039518.1:1083032-1102009 GCF_003672135.1 Ooceraea biroi | reverse complement strand
TCTGGTGGGACTTAAAAGGTATTGTGTATTTTGAGCTGCTTGCAAGGAATCAAACCATTAATTCAGACGTATACTGTCGTCAACTGGATAAATTAAATGATGCCATCAAACAGAAACGTCGAGAATTGGTGAATCGCAAAGGTGTTGTGTTTCACCATGATAACGCTAGACCACGTACAAGTTTGGTCACTCGTGAAAATTGTTGCAGCTTGGATGGGATGTTACCACATCCACCAATTCGCCAGACCTGGCACCATCAGATTACCATTCGTTTCGTTCTTTGCAAAACGCCTTGAATGGTAAAACCTTGACTGCTGATGAGGATATCAAATCGTTGTTGGAATTGTTTTTTGCTGAAAAGATAAGAACTTTTTTGAGCGCGGAATCATGAAGTTGTCTGAAAAATGGCAAAGATAATCAAACAAAATGGACAATATATTGTTTAATAAGTTTTTGTTTCCATGAAAAATTCGCCTTTTATTTATATTAAAAAAAACGCAATTACTTTTTGGCCAACCCAATATATATATTTACATTATTATTATTCAAGTAGATTCAAAATTTTCATTCACTGTTTATCTCAGCGATAATTTGACAAATATACATACGCCATTATAATCGCTTCTCGGCTAACCGTAACAATTATTTTACCGAATCAATCCGAGTTCACTTTCTCGGCATTTCACGACGAAACTAAAGAGTCATAGTCGCCGCTGTGCAAAAGAAACGCGATGATGCGCGAAGCGCGCTGGCAAGAGAAAGAGAACACACTTGTGGTAATCGCGCGATAACACCTGTCACAGATCTGCGGCAAACTTGCCATTTTCAACGATGCGTGAATACGGAACAAGGCTCGTTCGGTAGAGAACGAGCGTTCCGCGTTACGGCTTTATAATGATCTAAAATCATTTCAAATCGGCAAGAGACTAGTAGGATGAGGAGAGCTCGCGTCTACGACGCGATTTCTAGGACGCGTTGAAGATTTTATATATATATATAAAAGTAACACAAATAACTAGCATTACCATCTTGCGGAAATTAATTGACTTTATGACGAAAGATTTCTTAATTTTCTTTCAAGTAATTCCATTCGAATGTGAAAAGCTATAATTTTTCTTGCCTGCAGCATACGTAAAGCATTATGTATGCCAGCGTGCGTATTAACATAAAAAGAATTAGTCAATTATTCATGAAATATATAATTAATCATCGGAAAGAGTGAATAATTAATTGGTTCTTATACTTGTTCAGTGTGTTCACTTAATTAAAGTAATTGTGTCCATCCGTCTATATTTAAACACGGCGATGGAGAGACTGAAAAATTTCTCGCTCTCGATATTGTCCAACGCGTCGCGAAACTGCGCGCATTTACGCAATTTACAAGCACGGCCGTACGTATGCGCAATAAAGTGCCAACGCTCGAGTTTCAGTTTCACAGGTGCGGACAATTCGCCCGACGAGTTAAGCAAATGAGCTTATCTATTTTCGTATCGATAGGTACTACTTCACTTTTCACTTGCAGATAATTTGCTGTCGTATATCCGCATATAAATAATCTGAAAATGCGATAAGTTTATTAAATCTAAACGTCAACTTTACAAAAAAAATTTTTTTAACTCTGTCTAAATATATGCGTGTATATGTTACGATATAGTGCATTATACAGTATACTGCATTTCTTTATACTTAATTTTCAAATCGCGCAGTTTCCTCAACAGTTTTATATGTATATAATTATATTCATTGACCTTACGAACCACCAGATAAGGAATTAGAAGCATTTTGAGTAATCTTCGCGGTGGAAAAAGGCTTATTTTGAGTTAAACGGTGGATTGACATATTTTATATTGCCATATTAGATCCGCCATATCAAGTTTCGAGAATTTAAGTACGGATTAATGTTTACCGGCCTTGAAAACTCCCCAATAGTGATTTCGGAGCCATTCCAGGTAGTTTGGCATGTGGATCAAACATTTCGTACGATCAGGGACCATATCAGCAAATTGGTAGCGCCATGTTGGCACCGCCATATTGGATTTTTTGAAAAGGCCACACGGCTTTTGAAAGGCGCTGTCCTAACGAACATTTTGAGCCGTCACACGTCTCATTCCATTGCGGCAATTTTTGGACGCAGCGGTGGCCCGGTAACGTGGAACGTCCCATACATATACAGGGTGGCCCATTTAAATTTATACAGTCGATTTTTTAAAAACTAAAAGAGATACGAAAAATGTTTCAGACAGACATGTCACGATTTCGAGGGGGACATAAGATGATACCATTGGTTTGACCTTGAATAGTCGTTTGAAGGTCACGCGAAGATCACCTTCAATTTCTTAAATTGAAACCCCAACTTTTTATTGCAGATTCTTATTCTCCATCGAAAAGTAAGTAACTTTTGTCTGAAACATTTTTCCGAAAAATGTCATCTTATGTCCTTAAAATGATCTTCAAGATGAGTTTTGAGGACATTTTAAGGACATAAGATAACATTTTTCGGAAAAATGTTTCAGACAAAAGTTACTTACTTTTCGATGGAGAATAAGAATCTGCAATAAAAGTTGGGGTTTCAATTTAAGAAATTGAAGGTGATCTTCGCGTGACCTTCAAACGACTATTCAAGGTCAAACCAATGGTATCATCTTATGTCCCCCTCGAAATCGTGACATGTCTGTCTGAAACATTTTTTCGTATCTCTTTTAGTTTTAAAAAAAATCGACTGTATAAATTAAAATGGGCCACCCTGTATATATAGTTGATTACGTCTTCAATTTTTAATGTAACATGCTTTTCTCAGATTTCGCCAGGATTAACGAAATTAAAAATATTCTTGCATATAAATATGAGCTCAACTAGTGTCAGTTAATGTTCGAACATTAGTCACTAAGGCAGTCAGCAACAAATACAAATGGTCACGTAAGCAGGCATTTCTTATCAAAATTACGTTCAAATAGCGGCGATAAACAAAACCGTAGTTTTGCATTCGACAGTATGAGTGCACGATAATATAGTCCACTCGTGGACGAATGCATTTCAAGCGATGGGATCTCGAATTCGCAGGATGTCGGGTTTTGGAAATGCGGGATTAATACAGAATTATTAAATTTTGCAACAGAATAGCTTCTCCGATGCTGGCATAATATAATATTACAATGCAAGAGAGACAATAGGACGATATGATGCAAGACGAAAATAATGGCGATATAAAATTAGTACGAAGTCGCCTCCGCATCTTGTCTTCGCTTGACCGCTCGTTTCAAAAGAGTAATGCTTTCTCTCTCTCTCCATCTCTCTTTCGTTTTCTCTGTCACTCTCGTTAACGGTCGTCACAGCGATATACTTTGCGTTCGGTTTATCATCACCGCTTCCATTATTTGCTTAACGGTTTTGGCTTAATGACTCGTATTTAACCGATAATAATTATCCAACAAGCATACATATCCGCGTACTTGCGCTGCCGGAGCAGCGTCATTGTATGCGTCAAGAAATTACGCCGTTTTCATCGGGGGAGGGGAGGGGGCTGCTTTTAAAGCGAGATAGTATTTCACGATCGCGGCCACGGGAATGCCTTCCGTCGCACAGTGGTCAAAACGACTGAAAACGTGGCCAAAATCCATTAAAAAAAATTTTTTTATCGTCATTACATTATTGTTTGTTAGTTCTAAGTCCGTACTAAATTTCTCTAACGTTATAATCCAAACAAATTTCATTTATGAGAGCTATAAATGTATAAAGTTCATTATCGTAAGTCTCTAATATGATTTTCGCCATAATCGGTGTCACAATTGTGATTTCATTCACGAAGTTATCACGTACCGGGTTATTAAATCTTTTCATCCTTGTTTTATTGTATCCTTTGTGCTTCTGATAACGCTGTTATTTATTCAATTTTCATTACAGTTAATAGAAAGAAAATAAGATAGTGCTGTTGCGATGTAACACTAATGAAATATTGCGATTCAAAGTCCCCGTCGTGAGTCGGCGCGATAAATCAAACAGAATTTAAAATTTAATTATATATCAAAAGAAATAAGAAAAGTTTATCTGCGCCAAACTGCGCCGGAGTTTTTTCTCAAAATGCTTCCCTGAAGACATGTTTCAGTGCAACTTTTAAAATGGGACACCCTGTATATATAATTAATATTATATTAATTACATTGCATCAGAATTATGGGAAAATCACTAAATTGCAGTTATATATATGATTTAGAATAATTTGAGTATGTACAGAATTTCGACCAGGTTTTTGGTAATCTTGACCACTGCGCGTCGTAAGACGTGTGTACATGTTCGAGCGGGCCTCGTTAATCCTTTCGCAGCGTATACATGTACATGTGTGTGTGTGCACGGGCATACCAAATTTGTTTAAAAATCGATGAAATACGATGAAAATCGCGATATCTTTGATCAAATTCACGCGTAAAATGGAAAGCACGCTCCCCACTCCGAAACCCGGAGCACGTTTGGTCAACTCGCGGATCGCGACGTGAATGAGAACCCCTCGCGCGAATCTAGACGTTCTTTGTTTACGATTGGCCGTCGCGTGCAAAGGGGATCGGGAGGACTGGGCATCCGAGTGCACGTGCATGTCGAGACGCGACACGCGGAGACGCCGTCGGGAGCGCGTCGCGATTCCTCCGCTCGGTGGCAACACAATTTTATTCCCCAGCTCATACGGACGTGTCTATATATAGCGAGCAGCCGAACTTCCTCCCCTCTTGAGCGGAGCGCGCGCGTGCGCTAGGGACTTTTTTAACTCGCGAGCGACTCTTTCAATGTGTGTGAAACTGCGAATGCAGCATTAAAGAATCTCTCAATCGGATCGATCTCGAGATCGATTCAAATCGAGTGTTATGCACACACTTGCAAGAGATTGTCTGGATGTTTGTTGTATGAGTTTACTTGATGCGCAATACGCACGGCATATTTTCTGTAAGAATAAATATAGTGAAAGCCAACCTTGACAATTAATGTCCGAACTTCCGTCGTTCGCGAGACTGTAAGATTTCTTTCTTGATTATATATTAGTCTCAGCATAGAAAAGGAATCGTTCGTGCTTAGCGAGGTCTCCTACGCGGACAAAGGCAAATTTGTCTTGCAGATGTAACATTTGAACCCCCATACGCTCGTCTCAGCCACGTATTACGTATTGCGCAATTCAAATCTAGAAATTTGAGGTAGGACTACGCTTTCTTACGTGTTCACGTAATCCTCGTGAGTGAAAGCCTTTCGACCTGAATACGACGGTTTCTATTAGACAGCCGAAATAGATTTTCACCGACGAAACGGTATCGCTGAATGAATGTACAAAGATATTGGGTCATTAAGTATGAAACTTTACAAATGTAAAAGCGCCATCTTTAACATTTGTTATCTCAAATTTGGCGCCAGACGTCAGTATCAGGTTAGGTTAGTGTGATAGATGTATGTTCGCTCTTCAAATGTCATATTTGTTTGTTCAAATATCTTCATTAGTTTTATTGGTGGATTCTTTTTTATAGAACTATGGAAAAGTCCAAAATTCGTGTGATTTATGAACATGAGTTCCGCCGTGGAACCACAGTGTCGGAGACAGCTCGTAATATCAACGCTGTATTTGGTGAAGGTTCAACTACTAAAGCAACGGTGGGCAATTGGTTCAAAAACTTCAGAGATGGAGATTTCAGCCTCGCTAATGAGCCACGTGGAAGACCAAAGACGAAGGTGGATAATGATCACTTGAGAGCCGTAGTAGAGTCCGATCCATCTCAAAGTACACGTGAATTGGCATCGATATTCAATGTTTCCATACCCACCATATTGGTTCATTTAGCTGCAATTGGTAAGATAAAGAAGTTGGACAAATGGGTCCCGCACGAATTGACCGATGCGCAGCAGGCGCAACGTCTAGAGGCTTCCCTTTCTTTGCTTTCCCGTCACAAAAATGAATCTTTTTTTAATCGAATTGTCACCTGCGATGAAAAGTGAATACTCTACAACAATCGTAAACGCTCACATCAGTGGTTGAACGCTGATGAACCACCGAGACATCACGCGAAACCCAACATTACACAGAAGAAGCTTATGGTGACTGTTTGGTGGTCCAGGTCAGGTGTTATCTACTACAACTTTATGAAACCTGGTACATCGATAACGGCTGAAGTATATTGCAAGCAACTGGACGAAATGATGCAACAACTTGCTATTAAACAACCGAAATTGGTCAACCGGTCAATGCCAATCCTGTTGCATGATAATGCTCGACCGCACACTGCACGACTGACCGTGGGCAAAGCTACAGGAGTTGGAATTGGAAACTCTCCATCATCCACCATATTCACCAGATCTATCACCTACCGACTATCACTTCTTCCGAAATTTGGACAACTTCTTGGTGGGAAAATTCTTCAATTCTCAATAGGCAGTCGAAACAGCCTTCCGCGACTTTATCGATTCCCGTACTCCTGGCTTCTATAGTAGAGGCATAGACCAACTACCACTAAAATGGCAGAAGTGTGTAGATAACATGGGCGCATACTTCGATTGAAAATAAATCATGTCCATGTGCCAAAAAATGCAAAAGTTTATGTTCTATTTGTAAAGTTTCATACTTAATGACCCAATACATCTGCAGCTTCAAGAAAAGTTGAGCATTCGCATTTAGCAAAAGCTTACCAATTTTTTAAGTGCAATATAATCTCAATATTAGTTGTAAAGTACGTTCAAATTTTCCTCATCTAAATGTTCGCGTTAATAAATATTTCATCATCTTTGCTATTGAATTAAAACAAATATCCCAGTAAGCAAAATGTGTGCAATCTGCCAGCAGATTGGCGACAGATTACTGCAGAAGTTGATAGCAAATTGGCATCCGTTATGTCCGCATTAGGATAGTGATCTGCTAACAGACTCTGACAGCAGATTGGCGGCAGAAACCGAGCAGGATCTGCAGCTTTTGGCCATTCATATTTACGATATATTGAAGCATGTGTTTACTTTTAACACACTATAAATTGGCATTTTATATTACCATGTGTTAAAAGAACGCATTTGTTTGTTTGTTAAATTAAAGTACATTTGGCTTGATGTGTCTTTCTGACAGTTCGTTGCATAATCTCTCTCTTATTGTTAATTTATTCTAGTCTGAAGTCCGAATTTTGCTTTCGAACTTCAGATTGCTCGTGGCGTGCGTGAACTACATGGACGTCGTCCATGGGAGCCTCTGTGCCGCAAGTGCAAAAATTTTCAGAAAAATTAATATTACCATGCCAAGGCGCGTATATTAACTTATATAACTGTTAGGCTAAATCTTAACATCGAGTAAGAACTCGACGTGTGCACCGCATAGCGGTGCGGAGCGAAAACACATATTCATAGCCGTGTAAATTTGAATACTGTCAAAAGCTGCAGATCCTGTTCGGTTTCTGCTGCCAATCTGCCGTTAGATTCCGCGCGCGCAGATCTTGCTCGGTTTCTGCTGCCAATCTGCCGTTAGATTCCACGTGCGCAAATCTTGCTCGGTTTCTGTCGACAATCCGACTTCAAGCCATGTTTGCAGATTCTGCTCGGTTTCTGCCGCCAATCCGTTCTTAGATGTTGTGAGCAAGCTCTGTTACATTTCTGGCACCAATTTGTCGAATTAATCGTTAATAACAACTTCTGTATCAAATTTGTTGTCTTTTGGCTGGCAATAGTTGATAGCAGATAGTTAGCATCATCTGCTTTCGGCAGACTTGGCTATCTGGGATACTTCGCGCGTAATAGTTTACTTCCTAAGATGAAGGTTCACTTGGAAGTACATAAAATAAAGAACGTGAGGACAGATAAAGACTTCGTATCCTATTTTTTCTATACTTTTCTGCCGTAGGGACGATGAAAAAATTCTTTGGTAAAATTTATGAAAACGGCCTATGCATAAAACTTTTCGTCTAGCAATAAAATTTGATCTAGAGCGCCCGGACTAAATTACGCGCGCTCCATTAATTTTTTCGCCTCGCGGAGGTACCGTGCCCCACGTAGGGCGCTTTGAAAGAGCGGCGAGCCTTAATGAATGTTAATAAGCTACGGAGGGTTAAGAAACGAGTGTGCGCGCGCGTCGCCGGCGCGGGCGCTCGCTGAGCACTTCGCAGCGAGCGGATGAAAAATCGTTTTCGTCGCCTTTTCGCCGTCGTCGTCATCGCCGCTAATTTCGCATATCAGATGGAATAGGTGCACCGGCCTTTTATTTATAACTGCGCAGGTCTCGCACCTCGCAACGAAACGAAACGATCGGCCGGTCGCTGGCGGCGCATTGAAACCAGTTTGGTGAACACAAAAACGGTTCTTTTTCATCGCCGAACTGCGAATATCTTCTACATTTCTGTGTTCAAGGCCGCGCAACCATTCACGTTCAAGGCCACTTTAACAACGGCGCGATTGTATATGCCGGTTGTGCCTCGCGATCGGTTGCTCTTCCGATTTGTCGAACATGATTCTCGCTGGAGTTCCCACCGAGAGCTCGAACTACGCTTCCTCGAAGACAGAAATGCGCAGTTGTGATTACGTGCCTTTTTGCTGGAAACTTATCGAACGTCTCCGATCATTGTACGTCCACCCATAGACTCGCCACGGCCGCTTTCGCTCGAGAATTCGAGCAGTAACGAGGCCGCTCACGCCCTCGCGGTATCTCCCTTGCATCTGTTCGCCACGTGGGCGACACGACGACGGGCTTGTTAAAACGCGTGAAAATACGTGCACATCGATATAGATCTCGATCGCGATGTATTATCGGTAATCGTAATAAAGAACGGCGCAAGCTGAAAATTACTGGACAACGACGCGTTGACGCAATCCTCGCGCGCGAGCAGGACAATGGGGAAAGAACTGGGACGACGAACCGAGAGCGAGAACGCGCGCCCGACCTTTCGGTCTTGTAGCAAAAAATACTGAATGATCGGGAGAAAAATCGGGGGAAATTGTAAAAAAACACTCGCGATGCGAAAGAAGATGTCTCACGGAAAGCGTCTCTCGGAAAAAGGGGACGCGTTCGCGGACAGACGAGATATGCTCACACGACTCGAGTCATTCCGAGCATTGACATAGGAATATATTGTAAGAGGCGAAAAATAACTAGGAGACTGCCTTAGATTCGAACTCGAACTCTCCGGGATCCCTGGTTCACACACCTAGGTCTTAGGCTGTACGGCCAATACTCCTACTGTTGTGATCAACTTGTTTTCATTCCGATCCTCTATACGACCTGTCAGTCTCGACTATCTTTCCAGATCTTACAGCTCGGCCAGCCTGACATTACATTCGTCCCCGAATGTCTCCAAATCGTCGGTTCACTCCACTTGAGTCCCTCCCAACCTCCATTTTTGGTGCACTCTTCTGAGTCCCTCCCAACCTCCATGTTGGTTCACTCCTCCGAGTCCTTCCCAATCTCCATGTCGGTTCACTCCTCTGAGTCCGTCCCGACCTCCATGTTCAGGCTTCACTACCGGCCAGCTGCTTCTCAACTCCCTCCTCTCCGAGGGGTAGCGGATGAATCTCAACTGTCTTCGAGGGGTAGCGGATTTTATCCCACTTCTGAATTGTAAGAGGCGAAAAATAACTAGGAGACTGCCTTAGATTTGAACTCGAACTCTCCGGGATCCCTGGTTCACATGCCTAGGTCTTAGGCTGTACGGCCAATACTCCTACTGTTGTGATCAACTTGTTTTCATTCCGATCCTCTATACGACCTGTCAGTCTCGACTATCTTTCCAGATCTTACAGCTCGGCCAGCCTGACATTACATTCGTCCCCGAATGTCTCCAAATCGTCGGTTCACTCCACTTGAGTCCCTCCCAACCTCCATTTTTGGTTCACTCTTCTGAGTCCCTCCCAACATCCATTTTTGGTTCACTCTTCTGAGTCCCTCCCAACCTCCATGTTGGTTCACTCCTCTGAGTCCTTCCCAATCTCCATGCTGGTTCACTCCTCTGAGTCCTTCCCAATCCTCCATGTTCAGGCTTCACTACCGGCCAGCTGCTTCTCAACTCCCTCCTCTCCGAGGGGTAGCGGATGACTACTCTCAACTGTCTTCGAGGGGTAGCGAATTTTATCCCACTTCTGAATTGTAAGAGGCGAAAAATAACTAGGAGACTGCCTTAGATTTGAACTCGAACTCTCCGGGATCCCTGGTTCACATGCCTAGGTCTTAGGCTGTACGGCCAATACTCCTACTGTTGTGATCAACTTGTTTTCATTCCGATCCTCTATACGACCTGTCAGTCTCGACTATCTTTCCAGATCTTACAGCTCGGCCAGCCTGACATTACATTCGTCCCCGAATGTCTCCAAATCGTCGGTTCACTCCACTTGAGTCCCTCCCAACCTCCATTTTTGGTTCACTCTTCTGAGTCCCTCCCAACATCCATTTTTGGTTCACTCTTCTGAGTCCCTCCCAACCTCCATGTTGGTTCACTCCTCTGAGTCCTTCCCAATCTCCATGCTGGTTCACTCCTCTGAGTCCTTCCCAATCCTCCATGTTCAGGCTTCACTACCGGCTAGCTGCTTCTCAACTCCCTCCTCTCCGAGGGGTAGCGGATGACTACTCTCAACTGTCTTCGAGGGGTAGCGAATTTTATCCCACTTCTGAATTGTAAGAGGCGAAAAATAACTAGGAGACTGCCTTAGATTTGAACTCGAACTCTCCGGGATCCCTGGTTCACATGCCTAGGTCTTAGGCTGTACGACCAATACTCCTACTGTTGTGATCAACTTGTTTTCATTCCGATCCTCTATACGACCTGTCAGTCTCGACTATCTTTCCAGATCTTACAGATCGGCCAGCCTGACATTACATTCGTCCCCGAATGTCTCCAAATCGTCGGTTCACTCCACTTGAGTCCCTCCCAACCTCCATTTTTGGTTCACTCTTCTGAGTCCCTCCCAACATCCATTTTTGGTTCACTCTTCTGAGTCCCTCCCAACCTCCATGTTGGTTCACTCCTCCGAGTCCTTCCCAATCTCCATGTCGGTTCACTCCTCTGAGTCCTTCCCAATCTCCATGTTGGTTCACTCCTCTGAGTCCTTTCCAATCTCCATGTTCAGGCTTCACTACCGGCCAGCTGCTTCTCAACTCCCTCCTCTCCGAGGGGTAGCGGATGACTACTCTCAACTGTCTTCGAGGAGTAGCGAATTTTATCCCACTTCTGAATTGTAAGAGGCGAAAAATAACTAGGAGACTGCCTTAGATTTGAACTCGAACTCTCCGGGATCCCTGGTTCACATGCCTAGGTCTTAGGCTGTACGACCAATACTCCTACTGTTGTGATCAACTTGTTTTCATTCCGATCCTCTATACGACCTGTCAGTCTCGACTATCTTTCCAGATCTTACAATATGGACGGAGCCAATGCTACGAACTTAGGCAAGGGGGTTATGAGATTTGCGGTAAGGAGAGGCTGCTGGCAAATCGGGCGAGTTCGGCTGTTCTCGACATCGCCCGAATGATACTCGATAATGTTTTATAAAGTTGTGATACTGAAATTACATGTACGATGAGTTATTGTGTTGTGTCGGAATGTAGCAATCGCATTAATGCAAAAAGGAAAAATTGGCAACAACTTATGAAAAAAATGATCCGAAAATTTCTTTTCATCTGTAAGTAAAATACATGCAATTGTAGGTTATACACAATGCCGGTAAAACGTTTCAGATATTGTTATGTGTTTATTATTACATTCATATGAATAATTGTTCGATAACAGTTTTTCATTTATAGTTTTTATTAATAAAAACTATAAAGGAAAAACTGTTATCGAACAATTGGTCATATGAATATAATAATAAACAAGCCAAAATTCTTTCTTAACACAATAATAATAAATTTAAATAATAATAAACACATAACAATATCTGAAACGTTTTACCGGCATTGTGTATAACCTACAATTGTATGCTTTACTTACAGATGAAAAGAAATTTTCGGACCATTATTTTCTTTCATACGTTATTGCCAATTTTTCCTTTTTGCATTAATGCGATTGCTACATTCCGACACAACACAATAACTCATCGTACATATATATCACTAGCGGAACCGAACATACCCGAACAGCCGAAGTTACACGAAGTGCCAGTGCTCTCCCCTTACCGCTAATCTCAGCTTCCCCTCGTAAAAGGCTCCGTCCGTATATTCCTATGTCAATGATTCCGAGAAACGAGCGCAGCGCGCGAGATAACCGGGCGGTATCGCGCGCGGCATTATTGCGCGCCTTCGTTTAGAAACTCACGAATTTCATAATTATTGTATTATGTCGCAAGACGACGGTGCCCTATACCTGTTGTATGCCTCCCTCCCTCCCTCCGTCCGTCCGTCCGTCCGTCCGTCCCTCCGTCCGTCCGTCCGTCCCTCCGTCCGTCCGTCCGTCCGTCCGCTTGTCCGCCTTGCCCGCTTGCTCGACTCCTACCTTCGCGCGCGGGCGCGCTCGTGCCACCACTGGTGGGAGAGAAAGGTTAGGTTGAGGCGGGGATTGTGTAATCCGCTCGTTGAGCGAAGCCCCATCGTCTTCTTTTCTCCGAAGCTTTTACTTCTTTCGCGGCTTGCGCTGGCGATCGCGTGCGTGCTCGCTCGCGTCAGCGCGAATTCGCGACCGGTCGTTATGGGTCCCTTACGCTGCATTGCATAAGCGTTATTTCGTCGCGATAACGGCCCGGCGCGTATTAGCGTATCATTAATTGAAATGCCTGGCGGGCGACGAGCGCGACAGGTGCGCGCATGCGCCATGGCGCGTGCGGCCGCAGCGCACCGCGCCACGGCGCGTCCGCCTTTTGAATTTCCACTCGACGATCCCATGGCCACTTAAATCGATTTTCGACAGCTTGCAATTAAAATTGTGTAATTAGTTTTCAAAGCGATCCCATTGCAAGTTTCGTGTCTCGATTTCTGACATTTCTCTCTCGCCACACACGCACACGCACATGCACAGAGATATATGGCGCGCGTGAGCATTCAATAAGATACATGAAAAAGTGAAACAATTTCCGACTACGAAGTAAAAGTGCATTCGTCGTGTACTCACTCGCGACCGTGCAGTCACCGGTCTCTTTGTTCGCGCGGTATATTTCCGACGGATCTTTCCCGTCGGCGACGCCGGGGAGCACATGCCTCTTTTTTCGCGCTCTTTCGCAATATATGCGCTTGGGACGGCTTCGCTGACGCCGCGTCGTGCGTGCGTGTCGCGGCTAAGTATGTATATGTACGTGTGTCACGGGGGGATCGAGGAGCCGCGCGATTGGCCCGACCGTGGGCAAGCGCGGTCACGTGGCCGTGCGTTAATTTCTATGGGGAGAATCTGACACACTCGCACACGCACGCCGGGCCCGTGGACCAGATTCGCCGCGAGTTTCCTTTTCTTTTCGACGCGTGCACGCACGAGCGTCTGTAACCTTCTCGCCGGCGCGGGCGCTCCAAAATGGCTTATCAGCCTAGGTGCGAACCGGATGTAGATCGCATTCTTCGGAAGGTTCACGCAGCGCGCACCGCGTCTATGTCCCGCTCGGAGCGCGGCCGCGCTCGAATCGAACGTTCGACGCAAACGGTCTGCGAATACCCGAATGAACGGTGTAAATAGTCCGCGATATTCCGTCGCCGATGTTATCTGTTACGTGTGCGTAATTAGAGCGAGAGATGAAGCCCAATAGAGCGGATAACTATAACGAGATATTGTTTTACCGTACATTATTGCGCTCCAGTTTAAAAACCTTCGCCTTTACGCGAGATTGCACTGAAAAAAAATCTGGTTGCATTAATTAGAAATCTGGTAGGTTCAACCAGTTTGTCTGTTGGAAAATGGACGAATCAGAATTCCTTTAGGAATTACCAGATGAGCGTGATTAATTCCTTCCTGTTAAATTTACCAGATTTTCTTGATAATAATACTAAATGTATTTGGTTCAATTAACATGACTGTTTAGTGAAAAGAAACGTTTTTCTGTTTCTTTACCGTGAGTTTTCTTGGATTGCTGTAAATGAAATATCATGTTGATATTTATACAGGATGTCCCGTAATAATCGCCTAACCTCTCGCATGCCAATAGAGCAGATCGAGATGAGCAGAAAAGTCCCATATCATTTTGCGATATTCGCAATAATAATCGAAATATTGCATATTAAAGTCAAGCGAATCCAGAGCGCGCGAGGCAAGTGCCGAGCCGCTCGAGGTATAGGATTATTATTGCAAATATCGCAAAATGGTATGGGACTTTTCTCTTCATCTCGATCTGCTCTATTGGCATACGAGAGGTTAGGCGATTATTACGGGACACCCTGTATAAAAAAATATAAGAAGAGAACACGTTTTTTCATCCGCCATCACTTCACCAGCCATTGCACTGACTAATTTCATTTCACTACGGGAGGAAAACGTGCCGTCCGTGCCGATACGTTTCCCGAACACGCATCAACACGCACGACACGAAACAATAGAATGCTGCTGGAGCGCCCTGCGATTAACCAGAATTCTGATTGCATCTTCGTTTGTTCTTATGTCTAGTGTAATATAACTAGACTTTTTATAGATCCAACTGGAAAATACTAACCAAATTCTTATAGTACAGTCTATCAAACGTTCTAGTTATAAAATATCCAGTCCTATCGTGATAACTAGAAATTCTTGGTGAGTTTAACCAAAATGCATTCTATCAGATACGTCTTGTTGATACAATCAAATAATTTTTCTCAATGTGGTTTTAGTACACGGATACGTATCGCGCGCGACGTTTAGTGTAAATATAAAAAAATCAAGAGTATTTTTTATGCAAAAGTAATTATGCTCACACGACGATTACACTTGGAAAATTGTTTGCATTTCGAAGAACTTTGCTCCGCATTTTTGTTAACGCAATTTTTAGTGTAAATATAAAAAAATCAAGAGTATTTTTTATGCAAAAGTAATTATGCTCACACGACGATTACACTTGGAAAATTGTTTGCATTTCGAAGAACTTTGCTCCGCAGTTTTGTTAACGCAATTTTTAGTGTAAATATGAAAAAATCAAGAGTATTTTTTATGCAAAAGTAATTATGCTCACACGACGATTACACTTGGAAAAATTGTTTGCATTTCGAAGAACTTTGCTCCGCAGTTTTGTTAACGCAATTTTTAGTGTAAATATGAAAAAATCAAGAGTATTTTTTATGCAAAAGTAATTATGCTCACACGACGATTACACTTGAAAAATTGTTTGCATTTCGAAGAACTTTGCTCCGCAGTTTTGTTAACGCAATTTTTAGTGTAAATATAAAAAAATCAAGAGTATTTTTTATGCAAAAGTAATTATGCTCACACGACGATTACACTTGGAAAATTGTTTGCATTTCGAAGAACTTTGCTCCGCAGTTTTGTTAACGCAATTTTTAGTGTAAATATGAAAAAATCAAGAGTATTTTTTATGCAAAAGTAATTATGCTCACACGACGATTACACTTGGAAAATTGTTTGCATTTCGAAGAACTTTGCTCCGCAGTTTTGTTAACGCAATTTTTAGTGTAAATATGAAAAAATCAAGAGTATTTTTTATGCAAAAGTAATTATGCTCACACGACGATTACACTTGGAAAATTGTTTGCATTTCGAAGAACTTTGCTCCGCAGTTTTGTTAACGCAATTTTTAGTGTAAATATGAAAAAATCAAGAGTATTTTTTATGCAAAAGTAATTATGCTCACACGACGATTACACTTGAAAAATTGTTTGCATTTCGAAGAACTTTGCTCCGCAGTTTTGTTAACGCAATTTTTAGTGTAAATATAAAAAAATCAAGAGTATTTTTTATGCAAAAGTCATTATGCTCACACGACGATTACACTTGGAAAATTGTTTGCATTTCGAAGAACTTTGCTCCGCATTTTTGTTAACGCAATTTTTAGTATAAATATAAAAAAATCAAGAGTATTTTTTATGCAAAAGTAATTATGCTCACACGACGATTACACTTGGAAAATTGTTTGCATTTCGAAGAACTTTGCTCCGCATTTTTGTTAACGCAATTTTTAGTGTAATATAAAAAATCAAGAGTATTTTTTATGCAAAAGTAATTATGCTCACACGACGATTACACTTGGAAAATTGTTTGCATTTCGAAGAACTCTGCTCCGCAGTTTTGTTAACGCAATTTTTAGTGTAAATATAAAAAAATCAAGAGTATTTTTTATGCAAAAGTAATTATGCTCACCCGACGATTACACTTGGAAAATTGTTTGCATTTCGAAGAACTTTGCTCCGCAGTTTTGTTAACGCAATTTTTAGTGTAAATATAAAAAAATCAAGAGTATTTTTTATGCAAAAGTAATTATGCTCACACGACGATTACACTTGGAAAATTGTTTGCATTTCGAAGAACTTTGCTCCGCAGTTTTGTTAACGCAATTTTTAGTGTAAATATGAAAAAATCAAGAGTATTTTTTATGCAAAAGTAATTATGCTCACACGACGATTACACTTGGAAATTGTTTGCATTTCGAAGAACTCTGCTCCGCAGTTTTGTTAACGCAATTTTTAGTGTAAATATGAAAAAATCAAGAGTATTTTTTATGCAAAAGTAATTATGCTCACACGACGATTACACTTGGAAAATTGTTTGCATTTCGAAGAACTTTGCTCCGCATTTTTGTTAACGCAATTTTTTACTTTGTACGGAAGGAAGGTCCGGCTAGCCAGCCGGTAATTTTGCGAAAATGAAACTTTTCCGGTAGGCGTGCGCTGCGAAGTTGCATAATAAACGAGACTACGAGAATCGCGTGCGTCGTATTTCTCTAATAATGGTTGAGGATCAATGGGAGTGCGACTGCTTTGAATCTGTCTCGCATATCTTTGCGTGACCAACAATTTAACATTTTGTTCGTCGTATCTGCCGTGCGCGGCAATAAGGTTGATCTCCAAGTTGGTTTTGCTTTTCGTCGTCGCAACTGACCGAGATTTGATCGAATTATTCGGTAGTTACAATTATTGTGTTGGGGGGAAGAAGGGGAGGGGTAAAATAAATTAGTACGCATGATCGCACGCTGTTTCCCGCGCTTGTCAAGACTTCCGGATGCAAAAGAGGGGAGGAGTAACCGCGCGACACGGTCGTGGCGATCGTCGCTCGCCGAATGGACCGGCAGTGCCGACGTAAATTCCATCAGTGTCGCGGCCCGGCGTACGTTATTCGACGATCGGCCGATCGAATCGTACCGCGTATCGATACGTTAGGACCCGCCGCCCACGCAAATCCGTTGCCACCCACTCAGTGGCCACCCGAGCGGCGAACGCGAATGGGAATCGTCGTCGAATCCCAAGCGCTGTATCGTCGCTTCTAACCCTTAACCAGTGGCGTAGTTCCGGGGCGGAAGGGAAAAATCGAATCGAGTCAGACACGGTCGGGGAGTAAAGCGACGAGACGATAGACGCAAATAGAGTAATCGATATTCGCTCGTTCAAAGTGGCAAAATTTATTCATTCCGATCACGTGAGAAAACGCGTGAAATGCTGTTGTAAATTAAGGATAAGAGTTTAAGGGGGAGCCTGCTTTAGAACGCTGAAAATAAGGTATATTTTACGAATTGTTTTTGGAGAAACTATACAGCGGATCATTATAAAACTTTGATGCATTTATTAGTACATGTTTAAAGATAAAAAAATTATTTTTTTGATTTGAATATATCGCTGTAGAGGTCGTCCTGGAGAAATCTTAGTGCAGCCGCGTCGCCGGCATTGCAAATTGGTGAGCATTCTCCTGCCTCCAAATTTCGTCTAAACTGAAAAATTGAAATATGTTCTCGTTATTTATGAATTCCCATCGTCGATGAACCAAAGAGAGAAGAAAAAAGTTGAAAAGTGCCAAAATGGTGGAGCTTAGAACACAAAAGTACGATTTTTAGGCAAAGTTTTGAACTTTTTCATGCAAAAATAATTGTTTAACTTAATGTTTTTATGAATATTAAAGGTTCATCGACGATGGGAATTCATAAATAACAAGAAAATATTTCAATTTTTCAGTTTGGATGAAATTTGGAGGCAGGAGAATGCTCACCAATTTACAATAAGATGCCTCCAGGACGACCTCTACAGGCGATATATTCAAATCAAAAAATAATTTTTTTATCTTTAAACATGTACTAATAAATGCATCAAAGTTTTATAATGATCCGCTGTATAGTTTCTCCAAAAAAATTCGTAAAATTATACCTTATTTTCAACGTTCTAAGCAGGCTCCCCCTTAAAGCTTGCTGTCCGGCGCCCCTGTCGGAATTCCTCGGTTCTTCTTTTCGCAGTCCCTCTTTCGCGCCCGCATAACACCGCCAGTTTGCATATCTCTATTGTGGACGAAGAGTATTTGTCCAATTCGATGCAGTAGTTTGATATTTTTACTCAAAATCTAACTAAGCTCGCGCTGCATGCGGGAGCTCCCGGCAACCGGCTGCTCAAAGTGCTATTATTATTAGCCCTCAAACACGCTATTTTGTCGAGAAACATTAAATTACAAATTTGAGAAAGGACAAATTTTCAAAAGATCCATTGGTATTTTATGTCGTTAGGAATTGTTTGAGTTTTCGTCAAAATGAATCATTGCGATCAGTTGCTCCGGCAAATCGGTCTTTACGAATTCAAAATGGTGGACGCGCCAGAACGGAATTTTTCGTACGAAACTTTCGAGCTCGCGTTTCGCAATTGATCTCCTTGTCGTTTTTGCGACGTGCGCGCCCCATTTACGTTCGAATTGGAGTATAAAGGGCAATTTGTCACTTTTAGGGCACGCGGTGGCTGACGCGTATGATTGCCACGCTCGAAAGCAAGAGCGTTGCAGAAGGTTGAAAGGAAGCAAGAACGTTGCACGCACGTGCGCAGGCGTGATCCGTGCTAAGCTGCGCGCGTGTGCGAGGTGTACTGCCTCGCAAATACGGCTCGCGATGTCGTACAAACAAGTTTTTTAAAAATCGAGCGCGCACTAATTAGTGCGCGCTCGATTTTTAAAAAACTTGTTTGTACGACA
>NC_039518.1:1002606-1082932 GCF_003672135.1 Ooceraea biroi | reverse complement strand
GCAGCGGGGAAATCGTAGAGAAGAACGAGGCGGTCGAGGGTAAACCTAGTTTGATCAACACGTCGTGCTACGAGGAGGGCTGGCTGTTCAAGGTGAAGCTGAGCGACGTGGACGAGATCAAAGAGCTAATGAACGAGGAGTCGTACAACAAGTTTTTAAAATCGAGCGCGCACTAAGCGTGCGCGTGTATGTGTGCTAGGAAGGTGTTCCCTGCGCGCGCGCGGCGCGTCGCAGCGCAATTGCCACTCCGTCGTTTACCGGGGACTGCATTTCCTTCTCGAAGGAATTGCATTGTTTGAGACAATTCTTTACTGTTGAGGAAATCAGTAACTTGCACTTTATACATCACCAAAGACGCGTAATAATTGTATATAATAGCAATAATAATAAGACTATAGTTTAATGGAAATTGGACAGAACACGAATTATTATGCATAATTCGATCGAGACTGTGAGGATGTGACGTCACATTCACCGTTTTACAATTTATGCAATGACAATGATTCACGTAAAATAAATGGAGAATACTCGTTAGAAAGATACAACCATGGTGGAAGTAACAAGGTGTGCTATTATCTCGGACGAATTTCGTCACGTTCTGCACAGCACCAAGTTGTCGCCATTTTGCAAATAGCAACCAATAGCAACGCGATAATAAATGTAAACGAAAGTGTCACGACACAGGTTATGCACTGTTTCAGAGTCTCGCACATCGCACAATGCCGTCGTGTTCGTTTAAACAGTGTAAAAACACGCCACGAAATAATAAACATGTTAGGTATTTTTCATTTCCAAAAAATGAAGAAATGATTGCGCAGTAGAAAAGACTTTGCAAAGAAAATGTCAATGCAAAGAACGGTATGTATATATGCAATATTGAAAGGTGGTAAATGGAATTTAACAAATTAAATATAATAGAATATAATAAAATACATTATTTAAAATTTCTTTATCTAGCTCGGGTTTGTTCTCAACATTTTAAGACCTCGCAATATAAAGATCGGTCATTTTACGTGAGATCCTACCTATACAGGGTGTCCCAGACCTACCGTATCACCGGTTAATGGTAGATTCCTGAGGTGATTCTGAGACGAATATTCCCCTTGCAAAATGTCGAGGGTGACGTAGTTTCGGCGCTACGAGGGGTTGTAGTTATCCTATCCTTGTGTAGAATTTTCCCGCGTTCAGTGACGGTGGGTCGAAGGAGTCCCGCGCATCGCGCACACTTCAATTTAATCTTAATTTTTCGCGGCTGTTCAAATTGAAGCATGAGAGATGCGCGGGACCCCTTCGACCCACCGTCACTGAACGCGGGAAAATTCTACACAAGGATAGGATAACTACAACCCTTCGTAGCGCCGAAACTACGCCACCCTCGACATTTTGTAAGAGGAACATTCGTCTCGGAATCACCTCAGGAATCTACCATTAACTGGTGATACGGTAGGTCTGGGACACCCTGTATTTTATTTAAAAAAATATATTTACCATAAGTACACACAAAAGATCTTTTATTTAATCCTTTTCTTATCCGAATCTTTTTTTAATTCATTTAAATTATTCAAGATGGCGGACTCTTGTCACGCTCTCTTATTGGTCAGTAGAAATGTCTGCGCAGTAGCACACCTTTTTACTTCCACCATGGATACAACGTTCCTTCCCGCATTGTGCTTCAAATTGCATGAAATTTGGGCGCTGAGTAGTCACGCTTTGGTTTACATGGATTTCGGTAATAATAATGTAAATAAGTGACGTGAAGTAATTTATGAAAGAAGCGCATCAAGCAGTGGCGTTTGATGTTTTCCTAGTACAACGTAGACGCACGATGTTAAGGGGATGCTGGAGTTGTAGTGAACTATTTTTTCACTATAGCGATGGTAATTGCAGTTTCGAAAATTCTCGTTATTGCTTGTGCAGAATAAAAAATCCTTTTCCACAAATGAAGTATAGATAGAAAGAAAGTCCGCTCTACAGAACTTTATATTCAAAATGGAAAAAAGTTAGAAAAGACAAATGCAAGTTTTAACTTTTCCATTTCGGATATAAAGTCCTGTAGAGTGGACTATCTTTCTATCTATACTTCATTTGTGGAAAAGGATTTTTTATTCTGCAAAAGCAATAAAGAGAATTTTCGAAACTGCAATTACCATCGCTATAGTGAAAAAAAAGTTAAAAACTTGCATTTGTCTTTTCTAACTTTTTTCCATTTTGAATATAAAGTCCTGTAGAGCGGACTTTCTTTCTATCTATACTTCATTTGTGGAAAAGGATTTTTTATTCTGCACAAGCAATGAAGAGAATTTTCGAAACTGCAATTACCATCGCTATAGTGAAAAAAAAGTTAAAAACTTGCATTTGTCTGTTCTAACTTTTTCCATTTTGAATATAAAGTCCTGTAGAGCGGACTTTCTTTCTATCTATGCTGCATTTGTGGAAAAGGATTTTTTATTCTGCACAAGCAATGAAGAGAATTTTCGAAACTGCAATTACCATCGCTATAGTGAAAAAAAGTTAAAAACTTGCATTTGTCTGTTCTAACGTTTTTCCATTTTGAATATAAAGTCCTGTAGAGCGGACTTTCATTCTATCTATGCTGCATTTGTGGAAAAGGATTTTTTATTCTGCACAAGCAATAACGAGAATTTTCGAAACTGCAATTACCATCGCTATAGTGAAAAAAAGTTAAAAACTTGCATTTGTCTTTTCTAACTTTCTTCCATTTTGAATATAAAGTCCTGTAGAGCGGACTTTCTTTCTATCTATACTTCATTTGTGGAAAAGGATTTTTTATTCTGCACAAGCAATGAAGAGAATTTTCGAAACTGCAATTACCATCGCTATAGTGAAAAAAAGTTAAAAACTTGCATTTGTCTTTTCTAACTTTCTTCCATTTTGAATATAAAGTCCTGTAGAGCGGACTTTCTTTCTATCTATACTTCATTTGTGGAAAAGGATTTTTTATTCTGCACAAGCAATGAAGAGAATTTTCGAAACTGCAATTACCATCGCTATAGTGAAAAAAAGTTAAAAACTTGCATTTGTCTTTTCTAACTTTCTTCCATTTTGAATATAAAGTCCTGTAGAGCGGACTTTCTTTCTATCTATGCTGCATTTGTGGAAAAGGATTTTTTATTCTGCACAAGTAATAACGAGAATTTTCGAAACTGCAATTACCATCGCTATAGTGAAAAAAAGTTAAAAACTTGCATTTGTCTTTTCTAACTTTCTTCCATTTTGAATATAAAGTCCTGTAGAGCGGACTTTCTTTCTATCTATACTTCATTTGTGGAAAAGGAGTTTTTATTCTTCACAAGCAATAAAGAGAATTTTCGAAACTGCAGTTACCATCGCTATAGTGAAAAAAAAGTTAAAAACTTGCATTTGTCTTTTCTAACTTTCTTCCATTTTGAATATAAAGTCCTGTAGAGCGGACTTTCTTTCTATCTATGCTGCATTTGTGGAAAAGGATTTTTTATTCTGCACAAGCAATAACGAGAATTTTCGAAACTGCAATTACCATCGCTATAGTGAAAAAAAGTTAAAAACTTGCATTTGTCTTTTCTAACTTTCTTCCATTTTAAATATAAAGTCCTGTAGAGCGGACTTTCTTTCTATCTATGCTGCATTTGTGGAAAAGGATTTTTTATTCTGCACAAGCAATAACGAGAATTTGCGAAACTGCAATTACCATCGCTATAGTGAAAAAAAGTTAAAAACTTGCATTTGTCTTTTCTAACTTTCTTCCATTTTGAATATAAAGTCCTGTAGAGCGGACTTTCTTTCTATTTATACTTCATTTGTGGAAAAGAAGTTTTTATTCTGCACAAGCAATAAAGAGAATTTTCGAAACTGCAATTACCATCGCTATAGTGAAAAAAAGTTAAAAACTTGCATTTGTCTTTTCTAACTTTTTTCCATTTTGAATATAAAGTCCTGTAGAGCGGATTTTCTTTCTATCTATACTTCATTTGTGGAAAAGGAGTTTTTATTCTGCACAAGCAATAAAGAGAATTTTTGAAACTGCAATTACCATCGCTATAGTGAAAAAATAGTTCACTACAACTCCAGCATCTCCTTAACGACGTTACGATATTAATATCACTCGTTTTAGGATGGACACGATATATCGCTGATTAGTCGGCGGAAAGCTGGAGTGCCGATGTGATGTTAAGATGTCACACGAAGCGCAGTTACACAATTTTTGACACGCGCGTGTTGAAACGCGTCAACGAGTCGGAGATTAATATTGATTGCGATAGTTGCAATATCTTTATTAGTCACTGTGCAATGTTCTTCGTTTCGTATTTATACAAAGCAAACAAGTGTCGTGATATACATGTCGTTTGATACACGAATAACAGGCATTCGAGTTACGAATTATGATAGTTCTTTCATCCCTTCTCCGCTCTTCTCGCGTGCGGTAATTGGCGCGAGGGCGTTGGAATTTTCTATTTTAACTGTACGTCCTAACAAGTGACTGGGATAGAATACTATTTTCAAATCTCACAAAATGGCATACTGATTGAACGCGTAACGTCAAGTAGAATCCTGTTTCCAAGTAACTTGTCTCGCGATCCGGAGACGGAGACTGACACCGAGCGGGGGGGGGGGGGACAGATACCCTCTGGGGTTCAATCAGTACAATATATAAAAAATAGCACTGTTAGCTCTAGAAAGGAACAGTTATCTGTTAATAATAAAGATATATTTACAGTGAGTCAATTTTTCTACATAATTTACAATTGCCAACTGCTAATGGCAGTGTCAACAACGCATAATAGTTTTTTCTTCTTTTTTTTTCCTTTCAAACTTTATTCCAACGACTTATTAGATTGAAGAATCACATCGACATTAAATTAAATCGTTTGTAATTGCCAATCATAATTGGTAACTGTACATATTTAACATAAAAAAATATACATAACGCTGTAATTGTCGTATTTACTAGTTACAGTTGTTAATAAACCTTTTGCAGCAGATCAGGTCGTTAATATCGGGGGGATAGACGCGTATACAGAATGACACATTTAAAGCACATGACATACCAAAGGTGAGAAAATTCTCGATAGAGTTTTAGAACCTTTTAAGGATTTTTAAAGGATCTAAAAGATTCTTCACGGACTTGATAAAGAATCGTTTTCAAAGAAAATTATGCCATGTTTCTCATGCTCCACCCTGTATACTAATATTTACAAAAACGATTAATTTCGAGCTTCCTTTCATTAGCACAGAATAGTAATTGCTGCGAGCTGATACGCGACTTGTTCCGAAATTGTCAGACCGACACGTTTAGCAGGTCTCAGAGATGAACGGAGATAGTTATAATAAATAAAACAGTAGCGTGAAACTCTTGTCTTACCCAAACAGCAACTTATATGATTTTAAAGCAACGGCTTTTCTCAGCTCCGACAGTGATAAACTAAATACATGGTAAATGACCACAGTTACGAACTAATTTGCAGAAAGTACAATAATAATAACTAAGACCTAATAACGTGGACATACAGGTGAATACGATATTTCGGTAAGTTGTATTACATTGTAGATTCTTAACGTGTAACTGTACGCACTACACCTGATTAAAAATATCTGCCTTATTTTATATGTTTATTTACATTCATTCGTTCCATTCAAATTGCTATCTGGGCGTCTATTCTGAGGTATGTGGTTACTAAAAATGTAAAAGTATAAAAACTTAATACAGATATGAAGAGGTAGTCATTCGTGTCTGAGTTTAAATAAAGAGACAATCTTTTCGTTATGTTTTTGTTTTTTTTTGTATCCGAAGCAGCGCGCTGTTGTTGTGTGAGAATAATGATGAGTCTAAGTTTCTCGTTTCCGATCCTTTTGTCATCATCGTGGGAAACCGGACGATTTGAAAATTTGGGAACATCGGCATATATATTATTATTATTATATATATTCTATTTCGGCGTAACAGGTCAAATCTGACGGCGGACAAGAAATCTTTGCTCGCGCGATAAGTACATACGATGCTCATCAGACAAAACGTTCACTTCAGCGTACCAACGTTTCCGTTGCTCCACACTCCCCCTGATTTGATTTAACACTCGGTCCTTAATCTAACATCGTTCTCCTCCGGGTCCCACCAACATCGACGTGTCATTTACACCTAGCTAAATGTAATTACGAAAACTCGGTGGAAAAAGTGAAAGTAGTAAAATAGCATATTTGTTTTTTTCAGCAACAGGTACATGTTTGATACGTGAATAAAAACAAGGGGAGCGACGGACAAACGTTATTAATCTGCCAATGCAAGCGAAAGATTTTTGTCCCTATTGTCATGCTTGAACTTCGCGTGTCTGACACATGTAATTTCCAATGGCTTTGATACCACAGGCGTCGAAAGAGACAACCTTCACAGCACTGAAGAATTTCTGACTATCGGCTAAATAATAATAATAATAATAATAATAGTAATTAATAATAATATGCAATAATAATCTATTAGTGAAAAATTACTACTTTCGTCCGCTATCTTAACACTTAGTAAATATCGTCCTATTTAACAACTGTAATACGAGTAATATTATTTCATAAGTTTAGAATTAACCGCTAGACAATGTAGGACCACATAAACCTTGCTCCAATGATTCTTTTGCTTCTTAAACAGAATCTTTATTATGATACAACATACAATAATAAAATATCGCAATTTGTAGTTATTCCTTTTTTTCCGCCACCTATTTGAAAAGTAATAAAGAGAAATACATGAGTAAGACCCCTAAAATTAGTGAAGACATTAAGTAGCTAATGATTTCTTCCTCAAGTAAGCAACAGAAATATATATATTTATTTTCACTTCATTATTCGACTATACACAAAAATAGTATAATTACATATTCAACATACTTTACAACGTAACTGGAATGTGTTAACTAGTATTTACAATATAGTAGCCCTGCTGTGTGCAAGTGTGACAAAATGCAGATTCCATTTTTTAATTTAATAACAGGAAATTCTAAGGATGCCCAGGTGGCCCGTGCGACAGACATAATGTATATCACATGCAAGTTCACTGTCATTCAAATATGCCCATTGAATCCCTTGCAGAAGCACGATTGATCTGGAGAGAGAAAAAGAAAGAGAGAGAGAGAGAGAGAAATAGACAGAATCTACGATTCTCTTTAGCGGTACGGTATATATTTCGGTTCGAGTGAGAGCAAGGCTTCAGTGGTATGCTTAAAAATAAATTCGCCTCTAAGTATTAGAAAAATAGCTTTCTTATTTAGACGAAATTGCCTGACCATTGACCGATATTTTTTTCTTTTTTTTTGTCTCTAACCACCCTTTGTACTGTTTTCAAGGCATCTTGCTTACTGTTTTCCCTGCGCTTGCGCCCGCGAGTAATTGGGCAATTCATCACGGATACATCTCTAAAACTTCAACATCAAATATAGAAAATATATGTCATTGTGTTTATATATTTAGATACACTTTATAATACATATATATATTTATTTATATATACGTAAAGTATGTACTTGATGTTCAAACTTGATTTGTATGCACAGGTATTCCTTGAACCAGAGCCCCCTTCCCCCTCCCCCGCCCGCCCTTTACTTGGTCCGATACCTTAGCAGTGTTTAGCTTTTATATAGGTACTTTGAGGTTCATTTTGTCTCACGATCAGGGGCGCTAACGACTCTCTCGATATACATACGTCAACGGACTATTCGATGGCAAAGATTACCAAGAAGAACCGGTCGTCTCATTTTCTCTTGGCATGCAGCATCTCCATGAGAAGTGTCTGCGTCGGTGCGCTGCCGTTACAGTGTTTCTGATAAAGGTGCTCCTCCCCCCTCGTCGCCACCTCGTGAATGTCCGGTAATACTGCCAACAGTTTATTAAATTTGTCCTGCACAAATCGAATAAAGGACACAATTAAATGCCTGCCTGCCGTCCGGTGACCCACTTCCGATGGATGTGGCACGTATACGTATGAGGGAGCGTTTCGCAAGAGAGAGACGTACCGGTACAGATGGGTAACAAGCTAGCGTGTAATCCATGAGCGACTGTTGAACCGTCTCATGACCCTCTTGCACATGCTTTTTGTTCACCAGTCCACGGACATCTGAAGCATATCAAATACACGTGTTTCTGTAAACAAGCGTACATGTCTTTTCCACGTATCTCTATCATGTGTGCGTCTCGTGGAAGTCAGACTTGGGTATTAAATATTAGAATATTATGAAATATGAAAGACCTAATCACGTTGCATCTTGCGATGGATATTTTTCAGGTCTGACACAAAGGGTTTATACGACCTCATTTTGATAGGAGCGACTATAATTACGACACGTCATCGCCAGCCTATAATTGAGCCCTTCGACCGCCCCCCGAAATTTGTTGCTTACGAGAAAAAACAAATGTACGGGCGAAATCTGAGTTTACTCACCGTGATTCAGCAGCATCAAGAATTTCATGCAAATATAGTCGGAGGGGTCGAACTTGAGTTCTTGAAGTCTCTTGGATAAATCTTTGAAGAGGTCCGCCAAGGCGGGGACTCCGAGTAGGCCGAGACAGAGGAGATCAAACTTTTGGCCATTATGAAGTGTCGTCTCGTCGGGTAAATTATTGTGTATCCTTTGATGAAGGTGATCCAGTACTAGCATATCTGACCAAGAGTGTTGCAACAACTTCATTTGATCGTCAACCTGAATAGATCACCAGTAAACATCAGACATTGTCAATCATGGTAAACATGTTGAAATTGATATAATAATTATACCCCATTGAAAAATGCTACAAATTAATTAGCATTAAATATTAGTTGTGTCAGAAGTGCCCCTCCCGCAAACTCGGTAATCTTCTCACGGGGGAGAAGGTACGACGCGGGGTCTTAACGGGAGCACGGGCGAAAAGAGTCCAGCGACGGCGACAACGTGCCATATTGTCGACGAGAGGTACAAACGCGCGGCCTCGTTCCGCTTTGTGTCGCCGCTAACGAATTCGCGGCGTTGGAACAAAAATAAAAAGTTATTACAAAACCCGCGCGGTCGAAGCGTGTGCAATTTATAATTAACGCGGGCCCCGCTTTGGGGCAACCGCCGTAACCCAGAAACGTATCTTGTTATGACCTAGATATGAGGCGATGCTTGAAATCATTCAGCGGTTGCGCAACGCCGGTGGTTACCTCACGTCCCCCCCCCCCCCCGCTCGTGCCACGCGAACAGGCTGGGCGACGGAGTTATTTATCGGTAAGAACAAACTTCTCCCGCCGGTGGATGAGGTGGATCCTCGAGACACAATTACGGTTTCTTGCGCGCGCGCGACCGTGTCGGCTCCCCTCTAAACGTGATTTGGAATGGGAAAGAAGGAATCGCGCGCGGCATTGCGTCCCCCCGAACTGGATCAAGACCAACGCGAGGGAAGCATGGGGATATCACTTTGAACACGAGGAAGGGATAAGAGGATGTGCTGTGCTACCTACGTCGGCCTGCCTCGTTCCGGACGACTCACCTTGAGATCCTTGAAGAAGGAGGAATTCCTAGCCCAGTCCACCTGCGAGAATAGATTCTGATCGAGCACTTTGCACATTAACTCGAACAAGTCCACTTCGCACTGATTGTACGTTTGGCTCTGCAGCAGGCCGAACAGCGACGATTGCCACTCGCGGTCGTCGATCGACGCCAGGAAGTCCCTGATCATCGGACTGCTCTTGAGAACGGCGGCAGGGGTGGGCGCGTAGCCCGCCGCGTTGCCACCGCCGCCATGGGGCTGCGCCGACTGCTCGCCAAAGCCGAAGGCTTTTGCACCCGGGGTAGTGGTAGTGGAGTTGGCGGCCCACAGCTTGCTCTCCAGGCTGGGGTTGAGGTTGTGCAGGTTGTGGTTGCTGGTACCGCCGCCGCCGCCACCGCCGCTGGTGCCGATACCCGGCTGGTTGGACGGTGCGATCAGCTGGTGCTGACCGGCGGCGGCGCCGCCGCCAGCCTGCGTCGTCACCAAGCCGGCGGCCACTGTCGCCGGGGACGGGCTCGAATCTGGCGACGACGTCAGACTGGACACTTGAGGTATCTGGATTTCCTGCTTGATGTGCAGCAGTGGCGCGACCGTGGATGAATAGCATGGGTCACCAAGACTGCCACGTATTGTCTGCAACGCGAGCTGTCGCTGCCGCATCATCTGCAACTTTCGCGCCCGGTCCCTCTTGTACATGGGTCCGAACTTGTTCCTGCCGCCACGCATCCTGTCGGCGCGAACAGCTGAAACGGAAGCACGTAAAGAATTATTATTGAATTGTACAGGGTCCGCCACTTAAATCCGGACAACTTTAAATTTGAAATTCCCGCTACATAAGAGTGCAGCAGTGGGCGTCAGATGGCGTAAAAGTAAGTCAGAGATGTGGGTGAGACGTTAATAACCTCGAAATGGCCGAGTCGTTCAGGTCGATGTCGGAATATAACCGGAGAGCAGCGGTTACTGAAGGTGTTCGCGCCGGAAGGACGCCAAGTGAAATCATCAAGTTTTCCGGATATCCCAGATCGACGGTGTATGACATTGTCCAGAGGTATGCGGCCTCGGAGGAGTCCGGGGTGGGTTCCGGCACTCCGGCGAGAAAGATACACGTAAGGGAGAAGGCGACACGGACTCCGGAACTCATTCGAAAAGCACAAGACCTCATTTCGAAAGATCCAGGGACCTCGCTCACAAAATTGGCGGCCGTCTTGGGGGTGGATGGAAACTGTGGCCTCTGGGAGGCCGTACATATTTCAACAAGACGGCGCACCCGCTCACACGAGTCATTTAGTGCAAAACTGGCTCTCCGACAATGTCGATATGTTTTGGTCGACGGATTTCTGGCCTCCCAATAGTCCCGACCTGAATCCTCTCGACTACTACGTGTGGGGCGTAGTCGAGAGGGTTACTAACAAAGCCAGACACCCCAACGTGGCCTCCCTCCGGGCCGCTATTGAAGCGGCATTCGCGAAAATGGACTGGACGCAATTACAGACGGCGGCTCGCGCTTTTGAATCAGGATCGAGGCGCAGGGCGGCTACATTGAGTGAAAAAACTCAGAAAAGATCCCTCACCTCAACTATAAAAGAATTTATTTGTATCTCTATATATTTTCTGTAATACACGACTTTTTCGAGAAAACATTTTCATGTCCGGGTTTAAGTGGCGGACCCTGTATATTCTGTATCATGAGAGTGAGATAGATTCTCATCAGTTAGCGTTTATATTGGGTTGTTCGGAAAGTTATTTCGTTTTTTCAAGGAAAAATGAAAGGCGGTTTTTTCATATTTAGAAAAAATTTTATTCAGTGATGTATTGGCCATTTTGTTCCACTACCTTTCGCCATCTTTCTGGCAACTTTAAGATTCCACGCTCATAGAAGTCCTTCTCCTTATTGACAAAAATTGAAGCAAGTGATTTTTGACGCCTTCATTTGAATCGAAGTTTACATTGTTCAAAGAATTTTGTAGAGACCGGAACAAATGGTAATCGGATGGTGCCAGATCAGGAGAGTATGGTGGGTGTGGTAGCACATCCCATCCAAGCTGTAAAAGCTTCTGGCGAGTGACCAAACTTGTGTGTGGTCTGGCATTGTCGTGATGGAATACGACACCTTTCCTATTCGCCAATTCTGGTCGCTTCTGCTTGATGGCAGCATCCAATTCATCCAGCTGACGACAATACACTTTCGAATCAATCGTCTGGTTGCTTGGTAGTAACTCGAAAAATACGATTCCTTCCAATCCCACCATACAGAAAGCATGATCTTCTTTTGATGAATATCTGCCTTGGATGTCGATTGAGCAGGTTCATCTTGCCTGGACCATGATCGTTTTCGCTTAACACTGTTGTAAACAATCAATTTTTCATCTCCAGTTATGATTCGCTTCAAAAATGGTTCATTTTCTTCACGTTTCAACAATGAATCGCAAGATGGTAATGCGTCGAATCAAGTCAATTTCCTTTAAATTGTGTGGAACCCAAATATCGAGCTTTGAAACGAATCCAAGGCGTTTCAAATAATCGTAAACGGTCGAATTCGATAAATTTAACTTTTCAGCAATTTCGCGTGTTGTTATGCGACGGTTTGCATCCACCAGAGCCTTTATTTTCTCGTCATTAGCTTTAATTGGCCGACCTGAACGTGGTGCATCTTTCAAATCGAAATTTCGAAAACCAATTCTGATACTGACGTTCACTCAGTACATCTTCTCCGTACACGGCACCAATTTTTTTCTCGCTTGCACTGCATTTTTACCCTTTCGGTAGTAAAAAAGCAAAATATTACGAAAATGCTCACTTTGATTTTCCATGTTTGATGTGATGCCAAAAAACAATTACTTGACAGATCGCAACACAATAAGATACTAAATGACGTCTGAAATGTCAGTTGTCAAAATATAAAACGAATTTGCCGCTTAGAGTAAGGTTAAGTATCGAGGAACGCGACTAACGACATCGCTTTGTGAAAAACGAAATTACTTTCCGAACAACCCAATATCTCACGGGAGTTAACTAGCATTTTGTTCGCATTTATTTTCAGCTTGACAGAATTTTCTCATTCTTCTTGGAATTTATTTGGATGCCATCATCCTAGCCAGAGGTAGGGAGTAAGTTTTACTTTCAAACTAACTTGACTAACATCCAGAAAAATTTTCTGCGCCACCAGAATGATCCTGAAATGCAGAAACACGGTCTCGCGAGTTTTTTCAAATTGCCTGCAGGCACTGCAAACATTTCTAGAACGCGCAAGAGCGTCTGTACACTCAAATAGGTACCGGGGCGCCTATTTCGAAATTCGTCGAACGGAGCTACCTTGGAAAACAAAACAATTCAAGGTTCCGTGGCGCGAGGTGGGCCGAATCCTTGTTTCGAGCTCGCAGCAGCATTCAAAGAAGCAACAGTCGCGGTGAATATTAGCGATGCGCGAGACCGTTCGCCGCTGAGAAAACGCTCGCATGTTCGTCGCTCGAGAATCAAGGGAAATCTCGCGGGCGTGACTGCGGCGCGATCGAACGAAGCAACCTTGGGGAAGCGGTCTTCTGAGTCGGACGTCGACGAAAGCGGAAGTCACGGCTAATCGCCAGGTAAGTGGGACAAAAGCGTGAGAGAGCGTGAGCGCTCGCCGTCGCTATTTCTGTTATATAGACGGCCATGCGAGCGCTCGCGCTCGCAGCGATGAAAGTGCGTGCGCTCGCGCCACGCAAAATTGCCACGCTCGACATGGGCACGCGTGGCGTTCTGCACACCTACGTCGCCGCCGCGGGCGCATCCAAAGTCGCGTGCACGTACACCGGCTTCCTCGAGCCGGTCGCTGATAACGAGCCATCTGTCTCCTCGCGAGATCGATCGACCCGACGCTCGACGTTCGGCTCTGACAAACTTATTCGCGCGCGGATAAGAGAAGTTATATACAGTATGGTGTGGTGTTTTACACGATCGAATCATTGGCCCTTTCTTTATTGATGGTACATTGAATGGTCAAAAATATGCTGATTTTGTGTCCCAACAATTACCAAACTTATTGGAAGAGGTGCCGTTAGAAACTCGTTTACAAATGTGGCATCAGCATGGTGGTTGTCCGGCTCATAACGCACGTGTTGCACCTACAGTTTTACACGAAACGTTTCCGGAACACTGGATAGGAAGAGGAGGACATATCAGTTGGCCAGCACGTTCTCCTGATTTGAATCCTTCAGACTTTTTTGTGGGGAATGTTAAAGAACACTGTTTACAATGATGTACCAACTACACAAGAGAACATGAGAGAGCGCATTTTGAATGCATGTGCTAGTATAAATTCAGAAATGATAGAAAGGGTAAGAGTATCATTTGTGCATCGTATTAGAAAATGTATTGAAGTCGGAGGACATCATTTCGAACACCTCCTTAAATAAATTTTTGTGTTGAAGAGCATAAAGTTTGATTTTTCTGTTTCCCGCGTTCAAGATCATTTAAAGGTCATGTTGTCATAGGTCGCTGAACTCCTCTCGATGTTGGCTATAAAATTGCGCAAACAAAAATATGTAGTTCCATTTAAAAAAATTATCTTGACCTTTGAATCTCCGAAAAAAATAGCCTTGAAAAAATTTTTGTTCTGTCATCATGATAGCCCCTTCGAACGGTGCAGCTTTTTCCTTAGACATTTTTTCGTATCATCAAAAACAAGTGAAATATCTAAGATGATCGATTTAAGTGGACCACCCTGTATAGTGCAGGGTTGTTTCGGATTAGAAATTTAGTTTAGGTCGAAATTTATAATTAATTGTTGACGCTTCTATGAAAGTATCAATGATTCTTGAGTCATGATTTAGATTTGAGAATTCCGACAAATAAATGTGATCGTGTATTGTTTACGCTCTATTTTAAGGGAATTTTAATGCGAGAATTAATTCTATCGATTCTATAGATTCTATTCCGTGTTTAAAATCGCACAGCAAAGAGTTGTACATTAATTGAGTCCAAGTAGTCCGCATTGTCTAGGATCTATTGAATTGATCAAAAAGTTCGGCCGTTTTTTCCCTAGATGGCTCTTACGGTAACTAGCAGCTGCTAATTTCAATATTTCGAAATATCCGTAACTTTACTTTTTTTATGAAACAGGGCTACTAGTAACATATTACTCCCACTTAACACATCTTCAAAACGTGATTTTTTATTTTCTTACCCTAAATAATTTCATCAGTCGAGAAAATCAGAGTTTCTTGCAAATATCGTCGCAGTTCAAGTGCGAATAATTTTTTCCATATTAAAGAAAGATTTTAAATAAACATAAAATAATTTCAATTATGCGATTATACGTCTCCCTCGACATAATTCGATATAACCTTGCGAGTCTTCTCCTTAAGAGGCAAAAATTGCTAGGTGATTTAATTGAATTCTTAAATATCATGAAGCACGATGGAAAATACGCAGTTTCGAGCGCGTGCGATTTCAGAGAACGACCGGCGAGAAGTACCAGCCGGCCGGTAATTGCCGATGGCGCTCGCTGGCTCGGTTGCGGCGACTCGAAGTACAGGCGTCGTAATAATGGTCACTCTCGTAATCCGTAATCGCGGATTAACAGCGGGAGGAGCTCACCCGCTGCTTCATACACGCAGACTTTTTATTCGCGCGCCGAATGTTTTATCGTGCAGGCGGTACTTCCTGTTACGACGCAAGGAAACCTGAATATTTATGATCAGGAGCAACTGTGTTTCGAGTTTTTATGGAAAACAATTTATAACTTATGGAAGCAGGATGAATATTTGAGGTAGACACGCCGTCGTTCTGTAAGTATAGCCTCTCGATATTAAAGCTTAGTCCAAGTTAAGGGGGGAGCCTGCTTTAGAACGCTGAAAATGAGGTATATTTTACGAATTGTTTTTGGAGAAACTATACAGCGGATCATTATAAAACTTTGATGCATTTATTAGTACATGTTTAAAGATGAAAAAAATTATTTTTAGATTTGAATATATCGCTCGTAGAGGTCGTCCTGGAGAAATCTTAGTGCAGCCGCGTCGCCGGCATTGCAAATTGCTGAGCATTCTCCTGCCTCCAAATTTCGTCTAAACTGAAAAATTGAAATATATTCTCGTTAGTTATGAATTCCCATCGTCGATGAACCAAAGAGAGAAGAAAAAAGTTGAAAAGTGCCAAAATGGTGGAGCTTAGAACACAAAAGTACGATTTTTAGGCAAAGTTGTTGAACTTTTTCATGCAAAAATAATTGTTTAACTTATGTTTTTATGAATATTAAAGGTTCATCGACGATGGGATTTCATAAATAACGAGAAAATATTTCAATTTTTCAGTTTGGATGAAATTTGGAGGCAGGAGAATGCTCACCAATTTACAATGCATTTATTAGTACATGTTTAAAGATAAAAAATTATTTTTTGGTTTGAATATATCGCTTGTAGAGGTCGTCCTGGAGAAATCTTAGTGCAGCCGCGTCGCCGGCATTGCAAATTGGTGAGCATTCTCCTGCCTCCAAATTTCGTCTAAACTAAAAAATTGAAATATGTTCTCGTTATTTATGAATTCCCATCGTCGATGAACCAAAGAGAGAAGAAAAAAGTTGAAAAGTGCCAAAATGGTGGAGCTTAGAACACAAAAGTACGATTTTTAGGCAAAGTTTTTGAACTTTTTCATGCAAAAATAATTGTTTAACTTAATGTTTTTATGAATATTAAAGGTTCATCGACGATGGGAATTCATAAATAACGAGAAAATATTTCAATTTTTCAGTTTGGATGAAATTTAGAGGCGGGAGAATGCTCACCAATTTACAATGCATTTATTAGTACATGTTTAAAGATAAAAAAATTATTTTTTGGTTTGAATATATCGCTTGTAGAGGTCGTCCTGGAGAAATCTTAGTGCAGCCGCGTCGCCGGCATTGCAAATTGGTGAGCGTTCTCCTGCCTCCAAATTTCGTCTAAACTGAAAAATTGAAATATGTTCTCGTTATTTATGAATTCCCATCGTCGATGAACCAAAGAGAGAAGAAAAAAGTTGAAAAGTGCCAAAATGGTGGAGCTTAGAACACAAAAGTACGATTTTTAGGCAAAGTTGTTGAACTTTTTCATGCAAAAATAATTGTTTAACTTATGTTTTTATGAATATTAAAAGTTCATCGACGATGGGAATTCATAAATAACGAGAAAATATTTCAATTTTTCAGTTTGGATGAAATTTGGAGGCAGGAGAGTGCTCACCAATTTACAATGCATTTATTAGTACATGTTTAAAGATAAAAAAATTATTTTTTGGTTTGAATATATCGCTTGTAGAGGTCGTCCTGGAGAAATCTTAGTGCAGCCGCGTCGCCGGCATTGCAAATTGGTGAGCGTTCTCCTGCCTCCAAATTTCGTCTAAACTAAAAAATTGAAATATGTTCTCGTTATTTATGAATTCCCATCGTCGATGAACCAAAGAGAGAAGAAAAAAGTTGAAAAGTGCCAAAATGGTGGAGCTTAGAACACAAAAGTACGATTTTTAGGCAAAGTTGTTGAACTTTTTCATGCAAAAGTAATTGTTTAACTTAATGTTTTTATGAATGTTAAAGGTTCATCGACGATGGGAATTCATAAATAACAAGAAAATATTTCAATTTTTCAGTTTGGATGAAATTTGGAGGCAGGAGAATGCTCACCAATTTACAATGCCGGCTGCACTAAGATGCCTCCAGGACGACCTCTACAGGCGATATATTCAAATAAAAAAATAATTTTGTTTATCTTTAAACATGTACTAATAAATGCATCAAAGTTTTATAATGATCCCCTGTATAGTTTCTCCAAAAAAAATTCGTAAAATTATACCTTATTTTCAACGTTCTAAAGCAGGCTCCCCCCTTAAAGCTCTCATTGCTGCCAACAACACGTTGAATAAAGCTATAGTCACATCGCGCTACTTAAAAGTACCCTCCCGGACACAAGTGCCAACGTTCGCACGTACTCCACCCCCATCTGCCGGCGCAGGTTCAAGAGGCATGACACGTAGCGTCGCGTCACCCCCTTTAGCTACCTCCTAGCCCTGGGGGTTACGGTGGGGCTCGGGGAGCGCCGTCGTCGCCTCTGAACTCTCTCGCGGGACGGCGAAAAAAAGGCGGCGTTGCCTATTTTCGTACGCGGAGCGCTCGCCGTCGCTCGTACGAAACGAGCGAATAAGCGAGCGAGCGAGCGAGCGCGCGCGCGCGCTCGTTGAAAGTGAAAGGAGGTTGAATCGCTCTTGCCCGTCCACTTCTGCCTGCGCGGCCCCGCGCGCGCGCTCCGCTCCGACACAGTCCTCCTCCGTTCCCCGTCCTCGCGCCCCCTCGACCTCACCGTCGCCGCGCGTAACCCCTCTACCCGCTCCACATTGCCGCCCCCGTCACCCCGTGAGCTCCTTCTCTCTCTCTCTCTTTCTTTTTCTCGGCTACCTCGTGCCCCTGTCATCAGAACTATCGATACTGCGTGGAGTCGAGAGTGCGCGCACCATCATCCTGCGACTCCACGATTTCGTGTCGATCGAGCCGAGCAAAGGCGCGCCCGCCACTCGCGCATATATCACGTAGCACGTACATATGTTACGACCTGCTGCTCCTTCTCGCGGGCTCCGCGCTCGCCCGTTTCCGTCCACCCCGCGGTTGACGATTTCGCGACGCGGGCCCGGACCTTCGCGACGACCCACGACGGACCGGACCCGCAGCGACGGTTCAGATCCGGGATTTATCCTTCTCTCGTCTAGAGAGTAGAGGCGAGAGATGCAACGAAACTAGGAATTTATATTTATAACGTTTACGTTATGCCGCAACTCCGTGTCGCAATTCCAAATATCGACTTGTTTCATATAGATTTATTTATTTGCAAACTGATAAATTTAAAATTATAAATAATAAAATTAAAAATAATTTAAAACAGATAGAAGTAGTAAAATTGTTGCTTCTCCTGCCCAGGTCTTTCCATAATCTCAATATGGATATGAGAGGAAAAAATAGTCACGCGATCTCTCTTATTTAATTATTCCGCCGCTAATTTTGCAAGACTGGGCGTAGCACGAGCTTAAGTTCAAGTTGCCCTCCCATTGTGCAAGATCGAACGACTTGCATTTACGAAACTTCGTTCACGAACTCCGTTCTTCCGGAGTATTAACGTTGTCGATCCATTAATGTGTTCTTATCATTGACATTAGAATACATAGACGGAGCCTTAGCTATCGTAGAAGGTGAGGGGGAGCCTGATATTCGCGGTAAGGGGGAACTGGGGGAACTGCATGAACTTCGGTCGAATTCGGTTACGTTCGGCTAACGTTCGGCTAATGGTTCAGTTGACGGAGCTCCTGCTCACATGTTGTGCTTGTGCTTATTGTATTGATATCTGAAGTGATTATGACCTTTTGGATTTCTATCAGTGACTTGAGTTTTGTGTATTTGGCTGCAATAATCGTATAAATAATAAAAATTCTGAACAATTAGAAAAAGAAAAAGCTGCAAACAGAAAGTTTTCATTCCACTTGTAAGTAAATTATTTGAAACCTAGATTAGGTTATAGTTATGTTAATAAGAAATTATATGTAATTTTATTGAGTAAGTAAAGCGAACTAAATGGTTTGTTGACTTGATTTACATTATTATCAAATAATAATGAAACAGGTATGACGCCAATTATTTTATTATATAGTTATATTTACAGTTGTAAAATAATAAAAATAATAAATAAATAAATTTACAAGTATGTGTGTTCTATATTGTATTTTATATTCTATTGAATTTCTTTATATATACAGGGTGGCCCATTTTAATTTATACAGTCGATTTTTTAAAAAACTAAAAGAGATACGAAAAAATATTTCAGACAGACATGTCACGATTTCGAGGGGGACATAAGATGATACCATTGGTTTGATCTTGAATAGTCGTTTGAAGGTCACGCGAAGATCACCTTCAATTTCTTAAATTGAAACCCCAACTTTTTATTGCAGATTCTTATTCTCCATCGAAAAGTAAGTAACTTTTGTCTGAAACATTTTTCCGAAAAATGTCATCTTATGTCCTTAAAATGTCCTCAAAACTCATCTTGAAGATCATTTTAAGGACATAAGATGACATTTTTCGGAAAAACGTTTCAGACAAAAGTTACTTACTTTTCGATGAAGAATAAGAATCTGCAATAAAAAGTTGGGGTTTCAATTTAAGAAATTGAAGGTGATCTTCGCGTGACCTTCAAACGACTATTCAAGGTCAAACCAATGGTATCATCTTATGTATCCCTCGACATCGTGACATGTCTGTCTGAAACATTTTTTCGTATCTCTTTTAGTTTTTTAAAAAATCGACTGTATAAATTAAAATGGGCCACCCTGTATATGCGTATTTAGATCAAGAGTTCTCAACTCTATTTACCTTTCAAAGTGTTTCTCTTTTTGCAAATTTGTACACATTCTACATACGGTTTAGCTTCATAAAGCAAAAAAACACTTTTATTTCCATTTATTATTTAATACATATATATAAAATTATTAAAATAGCGTTCGCGATTTGTCAAAAATAAATGTTCTTCAAACATTTCCATAAAAATCTCATTGCGAATTGCTGACGTCGATGGAATTGTCATGCAACGCCGAACATAACCGAACCGCTAACCACGGAATTACCCGAAGTTCATGCACTACCCCCCTTACCGCATTTATCAGCTTCCCCTCTGAGAAGGCTCCGTCTATGTATTCTAATGTCAATGGTTCTTATTGATACTGCAATGCCTCCTCGTGCTGTTCCAATGTTTACACGCGCTTTCGAAATAACCCAATTCGCGAGCCGTATTTGCGAGGCAGTACACCTCGCACACGCGCGCAGCTTAGCACGCGGATCACGCCTGCGCACGTGCGTGCAACGTTCTTGCTTCCCTTTCAACCTTCTGCAACGCTCTTGCTTTCGAGCGTGGCAATCATACGCGTCAGCCACCGCGTGCCCTAAAAGTGACAAATTGCCTCTTTATACTCCAATTCGAACGTAAATGGGGCGCGCACGTCGCAAAAACGACAAGGAGATCAATTGCGAAACGCGAGCTCGAAAGTTTCGTACGAAAAAATTCCGTTCTGGCGCGTCCACCATTTTGAATTCGTAAAGACCGATTTTGCCGGAGCAACTGATCGCAATGATTCATTTTGACGAAAACTCAAACAATTCCTAACGACATAAAATACCAATGGGATCTTTTGAAAATTTGTCCTTTCTCAAATTTGTAATTTAATGTTTCTCGACAAAATAGCGTGTTTGAGGGCTAATAATAATAGCACTTTGAGCAGCCGGTTGCCGGGAGCTCCCGCATGCAGCGCGAGCTTAGTTAGATTTTGAGTAAAAATATCAAAACTACTGCATCGAATTGGACAAATACTCTTCGTCCACAATAGAGATATGCAAACTGGCGGGTGTTATGCGGGCGCGAAAGAGGGACTGCGAAAGAAGAACCGAGGAATTCCGACAGGGGCGCCGGACAGCAAGCTTTAAGGGGGGAGCCTGCTTAGAACGTTGAAAATAAGGTATAATTTTACGAATTGTTTTTGGAGAAACTATACAGCGGATCATTATAAAACTTTGATGCATTTATTAGTACATGTTTAAAGATAAAAAAATTATTTTTTGATTTGAATATATCGCCTGTAGAGGTCGTCCTGGAGGCATCTTATTGTAAATTGGTGAGCATTCTCCTGCCTCCAAATTTCATCCAAATTGAAAAATTGAAATATTTTCTTGTTATTTATGAATTCCCATCGTCGATGAACCTTTAATATTCATAAAAACATTAAGTTAAACAATTACTTTTGCATGAAAAAGTTCAACAACTTTGCCTAAAAATCGTACTTTTGTGTTCTAAGCTCCACCATTTTGGCACTTTTCAACTTTTTTCTTCTCTCTTTGGTTCATCGACGATGGGCATTCATAAATAACGAGAACATATTTCAATTTTTCAGTTTAGACGAAATTTGGAGGCAGGAGAATGCTCAGCAATTTGCAATGCCGGCGACGCGGCTGCACTAAGATTTCTCCAGGACGACCTCTACGAGCGATATATTCCAATCAAAAAATAATTTTGTTTATCTTTAAACATGTACTAATAAATGCATCAAAGTTTTATAATGATCCGCTGTATAGTTTCTCCAAAACCAATTCGTAAAATATACCTTATTTTCAGCGTTCTAAAGCAGGCTCCCCCCTTAAACTCTTATCCTTAATTTACAACAGCATTTCACGCGTTTTCTCACGTGATCGGAATGAATAAATTTTGCCACTTTGAACGAGCGAATATCGATTACTCTATTTGCGTCTATCGTCTCGTCGCTTTACTCCCCGACCGTGTCTGACTCGATTCGATTTTTCCCTTCCGCCCCGGAACTACGCCACTGGTTAAGGGTTAGAAGCGACGATACAGCGCTTGGGATTCGACGACGATTCCCATTCGCGTTCGCCGCTCGGTGGCCACTGAGTGGGTGGCAACGGATTTGCGTGGGCGGCGGGTCCTAACGTATCGATACGCGGTACGATTCGATCGGCCGATCGTCGAATAACGTACGCCGGGCCGCGACACTGATGGAATTTACGTCGGCACTGCCGGTCCATTCGGCGAGCGACGATCGCCACGACCGTGTCGCGCGGTTACTCCTCCCCTCTTTTGCATCCGGAAGTCTTGACAAGCGCGGGAAACAGCGTGCGATCATGCGTACTAATTTATTTTACCCCTCCCCTTCTTCCCCCCAACACAATAATTGTAACTACCGAATAATTCGATCAAATCTCGGTCAGTTGCGACGACGAAAAGCAAAACCAACTTGGAGATCAACCTTATTGCCGCGCACGGCAGATACGACGAACAAAATGTTAAATTGTTGGTCACGCAAAGATATGCGAGACAGATTCAAAGCAGTCGCACTCCCATTGATCCTCAACCATTATTAGAGAAATACGACGCACGCGATTCTCGTAGTCTCGTTTATTATGCAACTTCGCAGCGCACGCCTACCGGAAAAGTTTCATTTTCGCAAAATTACCGGCTGGCTAGCCGGACCTTCCTTCCGTACAAAGTAAAAATTTGCGTTAACAAAAATGCGGAGCAAAGTTCTTCGAAATGCAAACAATTTTCCAAGTGTAATCGTCGTGTGAGCATAATTACTTTTGCATAAAAAATACTCTTGATTTTTTTATATTTATACTAAAAATTGCGTTAACAAAACTGCGGAGCAAAGTTCTTCGAAATGCAAACAATTTTCCAAGTGTAATCGTCGAGTGAGCATAATTACTTTTGCATAAAAAATACTCTTGATTTTTTATATTTACACTAAAAATTGCGTTAACAAAATGCGGAGCAAAGTTCTTCGAAATGCAAACAATTTTCCAAGTGTAATCGTCGTGTGAGCATAATTACTTTTGCATAAAAAATACTCTTGATTTTTTTATATTTACACTAAAAATTGCGTTAACAAAACTGCGGAGCAAAGTTCTTCGAAATGCAAACAATTTTCCAAGTGTAATCGTCGTGTGAGCATAATTACTTTTGCATAAAAAATACTCTTGATTTTTTTATATTACACTAAAAATTGCGTTAACAAAAATGCGGAGCAAAGTTCTTCGAAATGCAAACAATTTTCCAAGTGTAATCGTCGTGTGAGCATAATGACTTTTGCATAAAAAATACTCTTGATTTTTTTATATTTACACTAAAAATTGCGTTAACAAAAATGCGGAGCAAAGTTCTTCGAAATGCAAACAATTTTCCAAGTGTAATCGTCGGGTGAGCATAATTACTTTTGCATAAAAAATACTCTTGATTTTTTTATATTTATACTAAAAATTGCGTTAACAAAACTGCGGAGCAAAGTTCTTCGAAATGCAAACAATTTTCCAAGTGTAATCGTCGAGTGAGCATAATTACTTTTGCATAAAAAATACTCTTGATTTTTTTATATTTACACTAAAAATTGCGTTAACAAAAATGCGGAGCAAAGTTCTTCGAAATGCAAACAATTTTCCAAGTGTAATCGTCGTGTGAGCATAATTACTTTTGCATAAAAAATACTCTTGATTTTTTTATATTTATACTAAAAATTGCGTTGACAAAACTGCGGAGCAAAGTTCTTCGAAATGCAAACAATTTTCCAAGTGTAATCGTCGAGTGAGCATAATTACTTTTGCATAAAAAATACTCTTGATTTTTTTATATTTACACTAAAAATTGCGTTAACAAAAATGCGGAGCAAAGTTCTTCGAAATGCAAACAATTTTCCAAGTGTAATCGTCGTGTGAGCATAATTACTTTTGCATAAAAAATACTCTTGATTTTTTTATATTTACACTAAAAATTGCGTTAACAAAACTGCGGAGCAAAGTTCTTCGAAATGCAAACAATTTTCCAAGTGTAATCGTCGTGTGAGCATAATTACTTTTGCATAAAAAATACTCTTGATTTTTTTATATTACACTAAAAATTGCGTTAACAAAAATGCGGAGCAAAGTTCTTCGAAATGCAAACAATTTTCCAAGTGTAATCGTCGTGTGAGCATAATGACTTTTGCATAAAAAATACTCTTGATTTTTTTATATTTACACTAAAAATTGCGTTAACAAAACTGCGGAGCAAAGTTCTTCGAAATGCAAACAATTTTCCAAGTGTAATCGTCGTGTGAGCATAATTACTTTTGCATAAAAAATACTCTTGATTTTTTTATATTACACTAAAAATTGCGTTAACAAAAATGCGGAGCAAAGTTCTTCGAAATGCAAACAATTTTCCAAGTGTAATCGTCGTGTGAGCATAATGACTTTTGCATAAAAAATACTCTTGATTTTTTTATATTTACACTAAAAATTGCGTTAACAAAAATGCGGAGCAAAGTTCTTCGAAATGCAAACAATTTTCCAAGTGTAATCGTCGGGTGAGCATAATTACTTTTGCATAAAAAATACTCTTGATTTTTTTATATTTACACTAAACGTCGCGCGCGATACGTATCCGTGTACTAAAACCACATTGAGAAAAATGATTTGAATGTATCAACAAGACGTATCTGATAGAATGCATTTTGGTTAAACTCACCAAGAATTTCTAGTTATCACGATAGGACTGGATATTTTATAACTAGAACGTTTGATAGACTGTACTATAAGAATTTGGTTAGTATTTTCCAGTTGGATCTATAAAACGTCTAGTTATATTACACTAGACATAAGAACAAACGAAGATGCAATCAGAATTCTGGTTAATCGCAGGGCGCTCCAGCAGCATTCTATTGTTTCGTGTCGTGCGTGTTGATGCGTGTTCGGGAAACGTATCGGCACGGACGGCACGTTTTCCTCCTGTAGTGAAATGAAATTAGTCAGTGCAATGGCTAGTGAAGTGATGGCGGATGAAAAAACGTGTTCTCTTCTTATATTTTTTTATACAGGGTGTCCCGTAATAATCGCCTAACCTCTCGTATGCCAATAGAGCAGATCGAGATGAAGAGAAAAGTCCCATACCATTTTGCGATATTTGCAATAATAATCCTATACCTCGAGCGGCTCGGCACTTGCCTCGCGCGCTCTGGATTCGCTTGACTTTAATATGCAATATTTCGATTATTATTGCGAATATCGCAAAATGATATGGGACTTTTCTGCTCATCTCGATCTGCTCTATTGGCATGCGAGAGGTTAGGCGATTATTACGGGACATCCTGTATAAATATCAACATGATATTTCATTTACAGTAATCCAAGAAAACTCACGGTAAAGAAACAGAAAAACGTTTCTTTTCACTAAACAGTCATGTTAATTGAACCAAATACATTTAGTATTATTATCAAGAAAATCTGGTAAATTTAACAGGAAGGAATTAATCACGCTCATCTGGTAATTCCTAAAGGAATTCTGATTCGTCCATTTTCCAACAGACAAACTGGTTGAACCTACCAGATTTCTAATTAATGCAACCAGATTTTTTTTCAGTGCAATCTCGCGTAAAGGCGAAGGTTTTTAAACTGGAGCGCAATAATGTACGGTAAAACAATATCTCGTTATAGTTATCCGCTCTATTGGGCTTCATCTCTCGCTCTAATTACGCACACGTAACAGATAACATCGGCGACGGAATATCGCGGACTATTTACACCGTTCATTCGGGTATTCGCAGACCGTTTGCGTCGAACGTTCGATTCGAGCGCGGCCGCGCTCCGAGCGGGACATAGACGCGGTGCGCGCTGCGTGAACCTTCCGAAGAATGCGATCTACATCCGGTTCGCACCTAGGCTGATAAGCCATTTTGGAGCGCCCGCGCCGGCGAGAAGGTTACAGACGCTCGTGCGTGCACGCGTCGAAAAGAAAAGGAAACTCGCGGCGAATCTGGTCCACGGGCCCGGCGTGCGTGTGCGAGTGTGTCAGATTCTCCCCATAGAAATTAACGCACGGCCACGTGACCGCGCTTGCCCACGGTCGGGCCAATCGCGCGGCTCCTCGATCCCCCCGTGACACACGTACATATACATACTTAGCCGCGACACGCACGCACGACGCGGCGTCAGCGAAGCCGTCCCAAGCGCATATATTGCGAAAGAGCGCGAAAAAAGAGGCATGTGCTCCCCGGCGTCGCCGACGGGAAAGATCCGTCGGAAATATACCGCGCGAACAAAGAGACCGGTGACTGCACGGTCGCGAGTGAGTACACGACGAATGCACTTTTACTTCGTAGTCGGAAATTGTTTCACTTTTTCATGTATCTTATTGAATGCTCACGCGCGCCATATATCTCTGTGCATGTTCGTGTGCGTGTGTGGCGAGAGAGAAATGTCAGAAATCGAGACACGAAACTTGCAATGGGATCGCTTTGAAAACTAATTACACAATTTTAATTGCAAGCTGTCGAAAATCGATTTAAGTGGCCATGGGATCGTCGAGTGGAAATTCAAAAGGCGGACGCGCCGTGGCGCGGTGCGCTGCGGCCGCACGCGCCATGGCGCATGCGCGCACCTGTCGCGCTCGTCGCCCGCCAGGCATTTCAATTAATGATACGCTAATACGCGCCGGGCCGTTATCGCGACGAAATAACGCTTATGCAATGCAGCGTAAGGGACCCATAACGACCGGTCGCGAATTCGCGCTGACGCGAGCGAGCACGCACGCGATCGCCAGCGCAAGCCGCGAAAGAAGTAAAAGCTTCGGAGAAAAGAAGACGATGGGGCTTCGCTCAACGAGCGGATTACACAATCCCCGCCTCAACCTAACCTTTCTCTCCCACCAGTGGTGGCACGAGCGCGCCCGCGCGCGAAGGTAGGAGTCGAGCAAGCGGGCAAGGCGGACAAGCGGACGGACGGACGGACGGACGGACGGAGGGAGGGAGGGAGGGAGGGAGGCATACAACAGGTATAGGGCACCGTCGTCTTGCGACATAATACAATAATTATGAAATTCGTGAGTTTCTAAACGAAGGCGCGCAATAATGCCGCGCGCGATACCGCCCGGTTATCTCGCGCGCTGCGCTCGTTTCTCGGAATCATTGACATAGGAATATACGGACGGAGCCTTTTACGAGGGGAAGCTGAGATTAGCGGTAAGGGGAGAGCACTGGCACTTCGTGTAACTTCGGCTGTTCGGGTATGTTCGGTTCCGCTAGTGATATATATGTACGATGAGTTATTGTGTTGTGTCGGAATGTAGCAATCGCATTAATGCAAAAAGGAAAAATTGGCAATAACGTATGAAAGAAAATAATGGTCCGAAAATTTCTTTTCATCTGTAAGTAAAGCATACAATTGTAGGTTATACACAATGCCGGTAAAACGTTTCAGATATTGTTATGTGTTTATTATTATTTAAATTTATTATTATTGTGTTAAGAAAGAATTTTGGCTTGTTTATTATTATATTCATATGACCAATTGTTCGATAACAGTTTTTCCTTTATAGTTTTTATTAATAAAAACTATAAATGAAAAACTGTTATCGAACAATTATTCATATGAATGTAATAATAAACACATAACAATATCTGAAACGTTTTACCGGCATTGTGTATAACCTACAATTGCATGTATTTTACTTACAGATGAAAAGAAATTTTCGGATCATTTTCTTTCATAAGTTGTTGCCAATTTTTCCTTTTTGCATTAATGCGATTGCTACATTCCGACACAACACAATAACTCATCGTACATGTAATTTCAGTATCACAACTTTATAAAACATTATCGAGTATCATTCGGGCGATGTCGAGAACAGCCGAACTCGCCCGATTTGCCAGCAGCCTCTCCTTACCGCAAATCTCATAACCCCCCTTGCCTAAGTTCGTAGCATTGGCTCCGTCCATATTGTAAGATCTGGAAAGATAGTCGAGACTGACAGGTCGTATAGAGGATCGGAATGAAAACAAGTTGATCACAACAGTAGGAGTATTGGCCGTACAGCCTAAGACCTAGGCGTGTGAACCAGGGATCCCGGAGATTTCGAGTTCAAATCTAAGGCAGTCTCCTAGTTATTTTTCGCCTCTTACAATTCAGAAGTGGGATAAAATTCGCTACCCCTCGAAGACAGTTGAGAGTAGTCATCCGCTACCCCTCGGAGAGGAGGGAGTTGAGAAGCAGCTGGCCGGTAGTGAAGCCTGAACATGGAGATTGGAAAGGACTCAGAGGAGTGAACCAACATGGAGATTGGGAAGGACTCAGAGGAGTGAACCGACATGGAGATTGGGAAGGACTCGGAGGAGTGAACCAACATGGAGGTTGGGAGGGACTCAGAAGAGTGAACCAAAAATGGATGTTGGGAGGGACTCAGAAGAGTGAACCAAAAATGGAGGTTGGGAGGGACTCAAGTGGAGTGAACCGACGATTTGGAGACATTCGGGGACGAATGTAATGTCAGGCTGGCCGAGCTGTAAGATCTGGAAAGATAGTCGAGACTGACAGGTCGTATAGAGGATCGGAATGAAAACAAGTTGATCACAACAGTAGGAGTATTGGCCGTACAGCCTAAGACCTAGGCATGTGAACCAGGGATCCCGAAGAGTTCGAGTTCAAATCTAAGGCAGTCTCCTAGTTATTTTTCGCCTCTTACAATTCAGAAGTGGGATAAAATTCGCTACCCCTCGAAGACAGTTGAGAGTAGTCATCCGCTACCCCTCGGAGAGGAGGGAGTTGAGAAGCAGCTGGCCGGTAGTGAAGCCTGAACATGGAGGATTGGGAAGGACTCAGAGGAGTGAACCAGCATGGAGATTGGGAAGGACTCAGAGGAGTGAACCAACATGGAGGTTGGGAGGGACTCAGAAGAGTGAACCAAAAATGGATGTTGGGAGGGACTCAGAAGAGTGAACCAAAAATGGATGTTGGGAGGGACTCAGAAGAGTGAACCAAAAATGGAGGTTGGGGGGACTCAAGTGGAGTGAACCGACGATTTGGAGACATTCGGGGACGAATGTAATGTCAGGCTGGCCGAGCTGTAAGATCTGGAAAGATAGTCGAGACTGACAGGTCGTATAGAGGATCGGAATGAAAACAAGTTGATCACAACAGTAGGAGTATTGGCCGTACAGCCTAAGACCTAGGTGTGTGAACCAGGGATCCCGGAGAGTTCGAGTTCGAATCTAAGGCAGTCTCCTAGTTATTTTTCGCCTCTTACAATATATTCCTATGTCAATGCTCGGAATGACTCGAGTCGTGTGAGCATATCTCGTCTGTCCGCGAACGCGTCCCCTTTTTCCGAGAGACGCTTTCCGTGAGACATCTTCTTTCGCATCGCGAGTGTTTTTTTACAATTTCCCCCGATTTTTCTCCCGATCATTCAGTATTTTTTGCTACAAGACCGAAAGGTCGGGCGCGCGTTCTCGCTCTCGGTTCGTCGTCCCAGTTCTTTCCCCATTGTCCTGCTCGCGCGCGAGGATTGCGTCAACGCGTCGTTGTCCAGTAATTTTCAGCTTGCGCCGTTCTTTATTACGATTACCGATAATACATCGCGATCGAGATCTATATCGATGTGCACGTATTTTCACGCGTTTTAACAAGCCCGTCGTCGTGTCGCCCACGTGGCGAACAGATGCAAGGGAGATACCGCGAGGGCGTGAGCGGCCTCGTTACTGCTCGAATTCTCGAGCGAAAGCGGCCGTGGCGAGTCTATGGGTGGACGTATAATGATCGGAGACGTTCGATAAGTTTCCAGCAAAAAGGCACGTAATCACAACTGCGCATTTCTGTCTTCGAGGAAGCGTAGTTCGAGCTCTCGGTGGGAACTCCAGCGAGAATCATGTTCGACAAATCGGAAGAGCAACCGATCGCGAGGCACAACCGGCATATACAATCGCGCCGTTGTTAAAGTGGCCTTGAACGTGAATGGTTGCGCGGCCTTGAACACAGAAATGTAGAAGATATTCGCAGTTCGGCGATGAAAAAGAACCGTTTTTGTGTTCACCAAACTGGTTTCGATGCGCCGCCAGCGACCGGCCGATCGTTTCGTTTCGTTGCGAGGTGCGAGACCTGCGCAGTTATAAATAAAAGGCCGGTGCACCTATTCCATCTGATATGCGAAATTAGCGGCGATGACGACGACGGCGAAAAGGCGACGAAAACGATTTTTCATCCGCTCGCTGCGAAGTGCTCAGCGAGCGCCCGCGCCGGCGACGCGCGCGCACACTCGTTTCTTAACCCTCCGTAGCTTATTAACATTCATTAAGGCTCGCCGCTCTTTCAAAGCGCCCTACGTGGGGCACGGTACCTCCGCGAGGCGAAAAAATTAATGGAGCGCGCGTAATTTAGTCCGGGCGCTCTAGATCAAATTTTATTGCTAGACGAAAAGTTTTATGCATAGGCCGTTTTCATAAATTTTACCAAAGAATTTTTTCATCGTCCCTACGGCAGAAAAGTATAGAAAAAATAGGATACGAAGTCTTTATCTGTCCTCACGTTCTTTATTTTATGTACTTCCAAGTGAACCTTCATCTTAGGAAGTAAACTATTACGCGCGAAGTATCCCAGATAGCCAAGTCTGCCGAAAGCAGATGATGCTAACTATCTGCTATCAACTATTGCCAGCCAAAAGACAACAAATTTGATACAGAAGTTGTTATTAACGATTAATTCGACAAATTGGTGCCAGAAATGTAACAGAGCTTGCTCACAACATCTAAGAACGGATTGGCGGCAGAAACCGAGCAGAATCTGCAAACATGGCTTGAAGTCGGATTGTCGACAGAAACCGAGCAAGATTTGCGCACGTGGAATCTAACGGCAGATTGGCAGCAGAAACCGAGCAAGATCTGCGCGCGCGGAATCTAACGGCAGATTGGCAGCAGAAACCGAACAGGATCTGCAGCTTTTGACAGTATTCAAATTTACACGGCTATGAATATGTGTTTTCGCTCCGCACCGCTATGCGGTGCACACGTCGAGTTCTTACTCGATGTTAAGATTTAGCCTAACAGTTATATAAGTTAATATACGCGCCTTGGCATGGTAATATTAATTTTTCTGAAATTTTTGCACTTGCGGCACAGAGGCTCCCATGGACGACGTCCATGTAGTTCACGCACGCCACGAGCAATCTGAAGTTCGAAAGCAAAATTCGGACTTCAGACTAGAATAAATTAACAATAAGAGAGAGATTATGCAACGAACTGTCAGAAAGACACATCAAGCCAAATGTACTTTAATTTAACAAACAAACAAATGCGTTCTTTTAACACATGGTAATATAAAATGCCAATTTATAGTGTGTTAAAAGTAAACACATGCTTCAATATATCGTAAATATGAATGGCCAAAAGCTGCAGATCCTGCTCGGTTTCTGCCGCCAATCTGCTGTCAGAGTCTGTTAGCAGATCACTATCCTAATGCGGACATAACGGATGCCAATTTGCTATCAACTTCTGCAGTAATCTGTCGCCAATCTGCTGGCAGATTGCACACATTTTGCTTACTGGGATATTTGTTTTAATTCAATAGCAAAGATGATGAAATATTTATTAACGCGAACATTTAGATGAGGAAAATTTGAACGTACTTTACAACTAATATTGAGATTATATTGCACTTAAAAAATTGGTAAGCTTTTGCTAAATGCGAATGCTCAACTTTTCTTGAAGCTGCAGATGTATTGGGTCATTAAGTATGAAACTTTACAAATAGAACATAAACTTTTGCATTTTTTGGCACATGGACATGATTTATTTTCAATCGAAGTATGCGCCCATGTTATCTACACACTTCTGCCATTTTAGTGGTAGTTGGTCTATGCCTCTACTATAGAAGCCAGGAGTACGGGAATCGATAAAGTCGCGGAAGGCTGTTTCGACTGCCTATTGAGAATTGAAGAATTTTCCCACCAAGAAGTTGTCCAAATTTCGGAAGAAGTGATAGTCGGTAGGTGATAGATCTGGTGAATATGGTGGATGATGGAGAGTTTCCAATTCCAACTCCTGTAGCTTTGCCCACGGTCAGTCGTGCAGTGTGCGGTCGAGCATTATCATGCAACAGGATTGGCATTGACCGGTTGACCAATTTCGGTTGTTTAATAGCAAGTTGTTGCATCATTTCGTCCAGTTGCTTGCAATATACTTCAGCCGTTATCGATGTACCAGGTTTCATAAAGTTGTAGTAGATAACACCTGACCTGGACCACCAAACAGTCACCATAAGCTTCTTCTGTGTAATGTTGGGTTTCGCGTGATGTCTCGGTGGTTCATCAGCGTTCAACCACTGATGTGAGCGTTTACGATTGTTGTAGAGTATTCACTTTTCATCGCAGGTGACAATTCGATTAAAAAAAGATTCATTTTTGTGACGGGAAAGCAAAGAAAGGGAAGCCTCTAGACGTTGCGCCTGCTGCGCATCGGTCAATTCGTGCGGGACCCATTTGTCCAACTTCTTTATCTTACCAATTGCAGCTAAATGAACCAATATGGTGGGTATGGAAACATTGAATATCGATGCCAATTCACGTGTACTTTGAGATGGATCGGACTCTACTACGGCTCTCAAGTGATCATTATCCACCTTCGTCTTTGGTCTTCCACGTGGCTCATTAGCGAGGCTGAAATCTCCATCTCTGAAGTTTTTGAACCAATTGCCCACCGTTGCTTTAGTAGTTGAACCTTCACCAAATACAGCGTTGATATTACGAGCTGTCTCCGACACTGTGGTTCCACGGCGGAACTCATGTTCATAAATCACACGAATTTTGGACTTTTCCATAGTTCTATAAAAAAGAATCCACCAATAAAACTAATGAAGATATTTGAACAAACAAATATGACATTTGAAGAGCGAACATACATCTATCACACTAACCTAACCTGATACTGACGTCTGGCGCCAAATTTGAGATAACAAATGTTAAAGATGGCGCTTTTACATTTGTAAAGTTTCATACTTAATGACCCAATATCTTTGTACATTCATTCAGCGATACCGTTTCGTTGGTGAAAATCTATTTCGGCTGTCTAATAGAAACCGTCGTATTCAGGTCGAAAGGCTTTCACTCACGAGGATTACGTGAACACGTAAGAAAGCGTAGTCCTACCTCAAATTTCTAGATTTGAATTGCGCAATACGTAATACGTGGCTGAGACGAGCGTATGGGGGTTCAAATGTTACATCTGCAAGACAAATTTGCCTTTGTCCGCGTAGGAGACCTCGCTAAGCACGAACGATTCCTTTTCTATGCTGAGACTAATATATAATCAAGAAAGAAATCTTACAGTCTCGCGAACGACGGAAGTTCGGACATTAATTGTCAAGGTTGGCTTTCACTATATTTATTCTTACAGAAAATATGCCGTGCGTATTGCGCATCAAGTAAACTCATACAACAAACATCCAGACAATCTCTTGCAAGTGTGTGCATAACACTCGATTTGAATCGATCTCGAGATCGATCCGATTGAGAGATTCTTTAATGCTGCATTCGCAGTTTCACACACATTGAAAGAGTCGCTCGCGAGTTAAAAAAGTCCCTAGCGCACGCGCGCGCTCCGCTCAAGAGGGGAGGAAGTTCGGCTGCTCGCTATATATAGACACGTCCGTATGAGCTGGGGAATAAAATTGTGTTGCCACCGAGCGGAGGAATCGCGACGCGCTCCCGACGGCGTCTCCGCGTGTCGCGTCTCGACATGCACGTGCACTCGGATGCCCAGTCCTCCCGATCCCCTTTGCACGCGACGGCCAATCGTAAACAAAGAACGTCTAGATTCGCGCGAGGGGTTCTCATTCACGTCGCGATCCGCGAGTTGACCAAACGTGCTCCGGGTTTCGGAGTGGGGAGCGTGCTTTCCATTTTACGCGTGAATTTGATCAAAGATATCGCGATTTTCATCGTATTTCATCGATTTTTAAACAAATTTGGTATGCCCGTGCACACACACACATGTACATGTATACGCTGCGAAAGGATTAACGAGGCCCGCTCGAACATGTACACACGTCTTACGACGCGCAGTGGTCAAGATTACCAAAAACCTGGTCGAAATTCTGTACATACTCAAATTATTCTAAATCATATATATAACTGCAATTTAGTGATTTTCCCATAATTCTGATGCAATGTAATTAATATAATATTAATTATATATACAGGGTGTCCCATTTTAAAAGTTGCACTGAAACATGTCTTCAGGGAAGCATTTTGAGAAAAAACTCCGGCGCAGTTTGGCGCAGATAAACTTTTTCTTATTTCTTTTGATATATAATTAAATTTTAAATTCTGTTTGATTTATCGCGCCGACTCACGACGGGGACTTTGAATCGCAATATTTCATTAGTGTTACATCGCAACAGCACTATCTTATTTTCTTTCTATTAACTGTAATGAAAATTGAATAAATAACAGCGTTATCAGAAGCACAAAGGATACAATAAAACAAGGATGAAAAGATTTAATAACCCGGTACGTGATAACTTCGTGAATGAAATCACAATTGTGACACCGATTATGGCGAAAATCATATTAGAGACTTACGATAATGAACTTTATACATTTATAGCTCTCATAAATGAAATTTGTTTGGATTATAACGTTAGAGAAATTTAGTACGGACTTAGAACTAACAAACAATAATGTAATGACGATAAAAAAATTTTTTTTAATGGATTTTGGCCACGTTTTCAGTCGTTTTGACCACTGTGCGACGGAAGGCATTCCCGTGGCCGCGATCGTGAAATACTATCTCGCTTTAAAAGCAGCCCCCTCCCCTCCCCCGATGAAAACGGCGTAATTTCTTGACGCATACAATGACGCTGCTCCGGCAGCGCAAGTACGCGGATATGTATGCTTGTTGGATAATTATTATCGGTTAAATACGAGTCATTAAGCCAAAACCGTTAAGCAAATAATGGAAGCGGTGATGATAAACCGAACGCAAAGTATATCGCTGTGACGACCGTTAACGAGAGTGACAGAGAAAACGAAAGAGAGATGGAGAGAGAGAGAAAGCATTACTCTTTTGAAACGAGCGGTCAAGCGAAGACAAGATGCGGAGGCGACTTCGTACTAATTTTATATCGCCATTATTTTCGTCTTGCATCATATCGTCCTATTGTCTCTCTTGCATTGTAATATTATATTATGCCAGCATCGGAGAAGCTATTCTGTTGCAAAATTTAATAATTCTGTATTAATCCCGCATTTCCAAAACCCGACATCCTGCGAATTCGAGATCCCATCGCTTGAAATGCATTCGTCCACGAGTGGACTATATTATCGTGCACTCATACTGTCGAATGCAAAACTACGGTTTTGTTTATCGCCGCTATTTGAACGTAATTTTGATAAGAAATGCCTGCTTACGTGACCATTTGTATTTGTTGCTGACTGCCTTAGTGACTAATGTTCGAACATTAACTGACACTAGTTGAGCTCATATTTATATGCAAGAATATTTTTAATTTCGTTAATCCTGGCGAAATCTGAGAAAAGCATGTTACATTAAAAATTGAAGACGTAATCAACTATATATACAGGGTGGCCCATTTTAATTTATACAGTCGATTTTTTTTAAAACTAAAAGAGATACGAAAAAATGTTTCAGACAGACATGTCACGATTTCGAGGGGGACATAAGATGATACCATTGGTTTGACCTTGAATAGTCGTTTGAAGGTCACGCGAAGATCACCTTCAATTTCTTAAATTGAAACCCCAACTTTTTATTGCAGATTCTTATTCTCCATCGAAAAGTAAGTAACTTTTGTCTGAAACATTTTTCCGAAAAATGTTATCTTATGTCCTTAAAATGTCCTCAAAACTCATCTTGAAGATCATTTTAAGGACATAAGATGACATTTTTCGGAAAAATGTTTCAGACAAAAGTTACTTACTTTTCGATGGAGAATAAGAATCTGCAATAAAAAGTTGGGGTTTCAATTTAAGAAATTGAAGGTGATCTTCGCGTGACCTTCAAACGACTATTCAAGGTCAAACCAATGGTATCATCTTATGTCCCCCTCGAAATCGTGACATGTCTGTCTGAAACATTTTTTCGTATCTCTTTTAGTTTTTTAAAAAATCGACTGTATAAATTTAAATGGGCCACCCTGTATATGTATGGGACGTTCCACGTTACCGGGCCACCGCTGCGTCCAAAAATTGCCGCAATGGAATGAGACGTGTGACGGCTCAAAATGTTCGTTAGGACAGCGCCTTTCAAAAGCCGTGTGGCCTTTTCAAAAAATCCAATATGGCGGTGCCAACATGGCGCTACCAATTTGCTGATATGGTCCCTGATCGTACGAAATGTTTGATCCACATGCCAAAACTACCTGGAATGGCTCCGAAATCACTATTGGGGAGTTTTCAAGGCCGGTAAACATTAATCCGTACTTAAATTCTCGAAACTTGATATGGCGGATCTAATATGGCAATATAAAATATGTCAATCCACCGTTTAACTCAAAATAAGCCTTTTTCCACCGCGAAGATTACTCAAAATGCCTTCTAATTCCTTATCTGGTGGTTCGTAAGGTCAATGAATATAATTATATACATATAAAACTGTTGAGGAAACTGCGCGATTTGAAAATTAAGTATAAAGAAATGCAGTATACTGTATAATGCACTATATCGTAACATATACACGCATATATTTTAGACAGAGTTAAAAAAATTTTTTTTGTAAAGTTGACGTTTAGATTTAATAAACTTATCGCATTTTCAGATTATTTATATGCGGATATACGACAGCAAATTATCTGCAAGTGAAAAGTGAAGTAGTACCTATCGATACGAAAATAGATAAGCTCATTTGCTTAACTCGTCGGGCGAATTGTCCGCACCTGTGAAACTGAAACTCGAGCGTTGGCACTTTATTGCGCATACGTACGGCCGTGCTTGTAAATTGCGTAAATGCGCGCAGTTTCGCGACGCGTTGGACAATATCGAGAGCGAGAAATTTTTCAGTCTCTCCATCGCCGTGTTTAAATATAGACGGATGGACACAATTACTTTAATTAAGTGAACACACTGAACAAGTATAAGAACCAATTAATTATTCACTCTTTCCGATGATTAATTATATATTTCATGAATAATTGACTAATTCTTTTTATGTTAATACGCACGCTGGCATACATAATGCTTTACGTATGCTGCAGGCAAGAAAAATTATAGCTTTTCACATTCGAATGGAATTACTTGAAAGAAAATTAAGAAATCTTTCGTCATAAAGTCAATTAATTTCCGCAAGATGGTAATGCTAGTTATTTGTGTTACTTTTATATATATATATAAAATCTTCAACGCGTCCTAGAAATCGCGTCGTAGACGCGAGCTCTCCTCATCCTACTAGTCTCTTGCCGATTTGAAATGATTTTTAGATCATTATAAAGCCGTAACGCGGAACGCTCGTTCTCTACCGAACGAGCCTTGTTCCCGTATTCACGCATCGTTGAAAATGGCAAGTTTGCCGCAGATCTGTGACAGGTGTTATCGCGCGATTACCACAAGTGTGTTCTCTTTCTCTTGCCAGCGCGCTTCGCGCATCATCGCGTTTCTTTTGCACAGCGGCGACTATGACTCTTTAGTTTCGTCGTGAAATGCCGAGAAAGTGAACTCGGATTGATTCGGTAAAATTAATTGTTACGGTTAGCCGAGAAGCGATTATAATGGCGTATGTATATTTGTCAAATTATCGCTGAGATAAACAGTGAATGAAAATTTTGAATCTACTTGAATAATAATAATGTAAATATATATATTGGGTTGGCCAAAAAGTAATTGCGTTTTTTTTAATATAAATAAAAGGCGAATTTTTCATGGGAAACAAAAACTTTATTAAACAATATATTGTCCATTTTGTTTGATTATCTTTTGCCATTTTTCAGACAACTTCATGATTCCGCGCTCAAAAAAGTTCTTATCTTTTTCAGCAAAAAACAATTCCAACAACGATTTGATATCCTCATCAGCAGTCAAGGTTTTACCATTCAAGGCGTTTTGCAAAGAACGAAACGAATGGTAATCTGATGGTGCCAGGTCTGGCGAATATGGTGGATGTGGTAACATCCCATCCAAGCTGCAACAATTTTTCACGAGTGACCAAACTTGTACGTGGTCTAGCGTTATCATGGTGAAACACAACACCTTTGCGATTCACCAATTCTCGACGTTTCTGTTTGATGGCATCATTTAATTTATCCAGTTGACGACAGTATACGTCTGAATTAATGGTTTGATTCCTTGCAAGCAGCTCAAAATACACAATACCTTTTAAGTCCCACCAGACTGTCAGCATAATCTTTCTTTGGTGAATATCTGCTTTTCAAGTGCTTTCAGCAGGTTCATCACGATCTTTTTCGTTTGACGTTGTTGTAGACGATCGATTTTTCGTCGCCTGTTATCATACGTTTCAAAAATGGATCATTTTCCTCAGGTTTTAAAAGAGAATCGCAGATGTCAATACGCTCAGTGAGATGAATTTCTTCGAGCTCATGTGGTACCCAAATATCGAGCTTACTAATGTATCCAAGTCGTTTTGAATGGTTTTCAACACTCGATTTCGATATGTTAAGATTCTCAGCAATCTCTCGTGTCGTTAAACGCCGATTGGAATCGATCGGTGCCTTTATTTTGTCATCATCAATTTCGATTGGCCTTCCTGAGCGTGGTGCATCTTTCACATTAAAATTTCGAGATCGAAATTTAGTAAACCAATTTTGACACTGCCGCAGTTTTAAAGCATCTTCGCCATATATTGGGTTGGCCAAAAAGTAATTGCGTTTTATTTTATATAAATAAAAGGCGAATGTTTCATGGGAAACAAAAATTTATTAAACAATATATTGTCCATTTTGTTTGATTATCTTTTGCCATTTTTCAGACAACTTCATGATTCCGCGCTCAAAAAAGTTCTTATCTTTTTCAGCAAAAAACAATTCCAACAACGATTTGATATCCTCATCAGCAGTCAAGGTTTTACCATTCAAGGCGTTTTGCAAAGAACGAAACAAATGGTAATCTGATGGTGCCAGGTCTGGCGAATATGGTGGATGTGGTAACATCCCATCCAAGCTGCACCAATTTTTCACGAGTGACCAAACTTGTACGTGGTCTAGCGTTATCATGGTGAAACGCAACACCTTTGCGATTCACCAATTCTCGACGTTTCTGTTTGATGGCATCGTTTAATTTATCCAGTTGACGACAGTATACGTCTGAATTAATGGTTTGATTCCTTGCAAGCAGCTCAAAATACACAATACCTTTAAAGTCCCACCAGACTGACAGCATAATCTTTCTTTGGTGAATATCTGCTTTTCAAGTGCTTTCAGCAGGTTCATCACGATCTTTTTCGTTTGACGTTGTTGTAGACGATCGATTTTTCGTCGCCTGTTATCATACGTTTCAAAAATGGATCATTTTCCTCAGGTTTTAAAAGAGAATCGCAGATGTCAATACGCTTAGTGAGATGAATTTCTTTGAGCTCATGTGGTACCCAAATATCGAGCTTACTAATGTATCCAAGTCGTTTTGAATGGTTTTCAACACTCGATTTCGATATGTTAAGATTCTCGGCAATCTCTCGTGTCGTTAAACGCCGATTGGAATCGATCGGTGCCTTTATTTTGTCATCATCAATTTCGATTGGCCTTCCTGAGCGTGGTGCATCTTTCACATTAAAATCTCCAGATCGAAATTTAGTAAACCAATTTTGACACTGCCGCAGTTTTAAAGCATCTTCGCCATATATTGGGTTGGCCAAAAAGTAATTGCGTTTTATTTTATATAAATAAAAGGCGAATGTTTCATGGGAAACAAAAATTTATTAAACAATATATTGTCCATTTTGTTTGATTATCTTTTGCCATTTTTCAGACAACTTCATGATTCCGCACTCAAAAAAGTTCTTATCTTTTTCAGCAAAAAACAATTCCAACAACGATTTGATATCCTCATCAGCAGTCAAGGTTTTACCATTCAAGGCGTTTTGCAAAGAACGAAACAAATGGTAATCTGATGGTGCCAGGTCTGGCGAATATGGTGGATGTGGTAACATCCCATCCAAGCTGCACCAATTTTTCACGAGTGACCAAACTTGTACGTGGTCTAGCGTTATCATGGTGAAACGCAACACCTTTGCGATTCACCAATTCTCGACGTTTCTGTTTGATGGCATCGTTTAATTTATCCAGTTGACGACAGTATACGTCTGAATTAATGGTTTGATTTCTTGCAAGCAGCTCAAAATACACAATACCTTTTAAGTCCCACCAGACTGTCAGCATAATCTTTCTTTGGTGAATATCTGCTTTTCAAGTGCTTTCAGCAGGTTCATCACGATCTTTTTCGTTTGACGTTGTTGTAGACGATCCATTTTTCGTCGCCTGTTATCATACGTTTCAAAAATGGATCATTTTCCTCAGGTTTTAAAAGAGAATCGCAGATGTCAATACGCTTAGTGAGATGAATTTCTTTGAGCTCATGTGGTACCCAAATATCGAGCTTACTAATGTATCCAAGTCGTTTTGAATGGTTTTCAACACTCGATTTCGATATGTTAAGATTCTCGGCAATCTCTCGTGTCGTTAAACGCCGATTGGAATCGATCGGTGCCTTTATTTTGTCATCATCAATTTCGATTGGCCTTCCTGAGCGTGGTGCATCTTTCACATTAAAATCTCCAGATCGAAATTTAGTAAACCAATTTTGACACTGCCGCAGTTTTAAAGCACCTTCGCCATGTACATCACATAACTTTTTATGAGCTTGCACAGCGTTTTTCCCTTTTCGGAAGTAATAAAACAAAATATGAGGAAAATGTTCTTTTTGATTTTCCATTTTGAAATCGACGGCAAACAAACAATTGTTAACGAAATCGTGTACTTTCTTTTTGTAAAACAAGCTTGAACTGTGAGTTGTTAACCTACATAATGAATTTGCGGTTTAGAATGAAGTTAGTTACATTTCAAGACATGTATGTCCATCTATTGGAAGAAAACGCAATTACTTTTTGGCCAACCCAAGATATATAGTAAAAGGGAAAGTCAGACGACGATTTTTACTCTGCTCGCCTTGCATTGTGCAGTAACGAAATTGCGGCATCCGACGACAGGCATTATTGCCTTAGCGTTACTTCATAACGAAACTATCAAACGATCGATCTTGTTAATGCCCTCCTTTTTGTCTCTTTCTTGCGGATCGCGTTCATTAATTTGTGTTTAACTAATTTTCACAGGTAGGAACCGTCGCGACACTGGTTGGTCTCCGCAAACGCATCGGAGCGAATTTTACGCGCGCGCTTTCGACGAGTGTTTTCTTCGGTGAGGATTTTTCTCCCACGTTACTGAACGGTTAGCGCAGATAGGTAGGAAACCGCTTCCTTTCGTAAACGCTCGCAAGCACTCTGGAAACTTTCCGCGTGGGGCAATCTCCCGCGTTGCCGTGGAAAACGGTGTGCAAAGGCGGCAATTGCGACAGAGCCTCGTGTTTCGAGATTCGCTTAATCGTCGGGCCTTGAGGGCCTAGACCCAGTTACTCGGATTGCATTAGATGCTACGGCTAAACTGTGCTTCCAGCGACGAACCGAAGCTCCGCTTTACGTTTTACGGAACACGACGCAACCGTGCGCGCGCGGCGCAATACAGCGTCGAAATTGGAGCATCGATCGGATGCGCATGTATCTAATTTCTCTTTAATACATGCAGTCCACTCCGCGTTAGTATTTTCTGCGATTCGTCTTGAATCGAGATTTAAAAAAAAAAGTTGAACTGTATACCGTTTCGCGCATATAATTTTATTACGCGAAGAAAATAATTTCTCGTCTCGTCATATCTATTCTCCATAGATATTCCTTAGATGTAGACACATCTACTGCAGTAACAATTATGTATGACCGAGAGTTTACAGAGGCACCCGCTAATTAAACAGAAATTGTTGACGCAAAAGTTAAACGAGGTCGAACATAAAGCTCGCGGATAATGGCACGTAATTGTGTTACTAGTGCCAGCACCAATGACGTAATTTCGTTTGTCCGGCGTGTGTAGTAATAGTAACCGCGCCGTGTTCGTCGCTGACTCAAATATATCGATCGATTCGCGGCTATAAGAGATATGTGCCATCGAGCGCGCGTCCCCGAGCTTTAAAACGGCGAAAGAGAGCACGCGGTGAGAGACTCGCCGTTAATCGCTCCTCCACGGGTGTGTAATAAGGTTAAGTTCGTACGAGCATGGCGCGGAAACGCCCGAGTGTCGGTGCCGACATCGGACGGCCGCAGCCGAGCCGAGCGATGACGATGAAAACGACGACGACGACACGCGCGTAAACGACTTTTCGCGTGCGCGTTTAACGAGCGCGATATTCCCCGGAGACATTCGGCGGGCGATAACGCAAAACTTGATAGTAATCGTAGTGACAGTGAACGCGCCGTTAAACGCCGGGAAACGCGAAAGGGAAGGTGAAGCGCGAAATTATTAAAACGACGAACGCGATGCGCACGCCGCAATCGATGAGTTTACGCGCGATTAACGCGCACAGCGACACATCGCGGTGTATTCGTATAGAGCGCGCTTGCTTTTCGCAGCGACGCACAGTGGGCTAGAATCGAAAAAGCTGGCCAAAAGTCGAATTTTTTCAACTCTTGCAAATCTGTGCATTTCGACCTTTCTTGATTCATCGATATCAGTATTTTCAAAAATGTGAAAGGAGTTTCGTAGGAAAAATTTCCTTCCCATTAATCAACAATTAATAGGAGGCAACGCGTTAACGTTCCGAAAAACGAATTATGAACGAGTATAGGCTATAGCTTACATTCTTGTATGCGGATGCAAGTAATTTTGCTTTTTACTCTATAAATAGAATTGAAACTCTTTTCCCAAACAGTTATAACCATTAAAAATGTTTGTTCATCAATTTGTGTTAATCTAAGTTTTGGTTTCTTAAAATATAAGAAAGAAGTAAAGTGCAATATCATTTGTTTTAAATAGCTGTTAAAGGCTGTTTGGGATTCTTGTTTTATCATCTTGTGTAGGATTCAAACTAAGTATTTCCGTTTGAATTGTGCACACCAACGCACACCTTTGCGTTATATACAGGATGTTTCATTTTAATTTTCATATCGTAATAACTCGAAAATTTGGCGTTTTGGTACAAAATGTTTGAAATGAAAGTTGTAGGTTTTTAAGTGAAGCATTACATAGCAATACCAGTATGACCTTGATAGTGTTGTCAAGATCATGTACAGATCACCGTGAAATTTTTAAATGCCGCGAAACGTACGACGCGGCGCGGTAGCGACTGTAACTTTCAAGCTTCATAACTTCGAAGTACTTAACGGATAAATACTTTGTTATAGTGTTCTGAAAAGCTCTTGAGGTAAGCTACGAAAATATCTAATGAAAACTGGAGGTTCCCATTTAAAAAATTCCAGGTGACCTTTGCGTGACCTTGGCAACGCTATTCACGGTCATACTAGTATTATTATCTAATACCTGATTTAAAACCCTACAACTTTTATTTGAAACATTTTTTTCTAAAACGTCATGTTTTCGAGTTATTACTTTTGGCCAGCTTTTTTCGAGGTTAGCCCACTGTGCGACGCGGGAAAATTTCATTTGGAGCGCCTCACGCGAGAATCATCACGTTCGCGCACGGCGAACACGTAAATGTAAATGAACATTCGGTGCAAAAAGACTGGCCGCGCTTCGCAAGAAGTTTTACAAACGAGTGACCTGTATTTCCTTATCACAAACATAACTTTTTAGATATGTGAAACGCATTTTCAAGACACAACTATTATCAAATTATGCCATTATCGAATGCCGCGATTTAAACGATAGTCGTTATCATAAAACTTATCAGTCGAAACTAATATTGCCGTTTCTTGCATGTGCTTTTATCGTGCGTTATGTAAAATGGGGAGTTTTTCAACTTGGAGTACCTACTTTTTGCGTCATGTTTCACGTGCATCGCGATTGAAATTCTCGAACTGCGTATGCATATGAAATATTGCTTTTATCGTGTTATAAGTGTCCGCGATAAAATCTCGCGAGATATATCTGGAGTCAGTCACAGATTTGTCATTTGCGCTCCGACTCAATGAATTAATATCGCATTAGATGTTTCATTTACACGCACTAGATATCTCTTCGTTTACGTAGATATTGTATAATGATATTATTCAACGTTATTTGGCGATATTAATATTATTAATTACGTTATCCTTCGCCATCAAAATTACGACTGTTTTAAAGGAAGCTACCGGCAGGCATTAAACTAATTCATCACGTTTATCACTAATTCAACATTTTTTGAAACAGTTTGGAGATTTAAATTCATTTTATCATAGTAATTTATGAAATCAGGAATATGCGAAATACACATCTTTTGTTCTCGTCATTACATTGTAACGTGACACATCGAATATATCGCAATCGTTTTTATTTAACTTCGGAAGACGTTCGGAGACGCATAGGCAGCTCACATAAAAATGCAAAATTATGGAAACGCTACACATATCTGTCTTTTTGCGATATGTGAATAACACATTTGTCCCGCTAAGCGCGCAAAGCTAATTTTTCGGTTTAACTTTTGAGAATATCCGTCTCCGAACGCTTCCCATTTTTTTGCACTTCTATAATGAATATATATCCCTTTTTTACATTATCGTAACAATGACACAAAGCGTTTTTTCACAGTTTTCAAAGTTCGTTACGGTTAACGTGGTTTGCTTATCCAAAACGCATAGAAAAAGAGATTTAACGCGATAACTCCGTAACGGTCTATCCGTGCGAGTCAGAACTATGACGAATTTATTAGGTTGACCAGAAGGTCCGTGCAAAATTTTTTAGCAGAATTTAAATTTATTGAGAATGAATGCAAAGTTTGAATTTTGCGAAACGAAACCCGCTAGGACTTTCCGCTCTCTAACTTAATCAGATTAGTATCGAGCAGTACTCGAGGAGACTTACCTTCAAGTTTCATGCCGACTTCGAGGCACTTCTGAAAGCGGCAGTACGGGCAACGCTTCCGTTGCGTCTTGTCGATGTGGCAGGATCTTTCGGCGACGCAGGTATACACCTTCTTGTTTTGGACGGTGCGTTTGAAGAAACCCTTGCAGGACTCACATGTGAGCAAACCGTAATGGTAGCCTGACACCTTGTCGCCGCACACCGGACACAGCTCCTCGATGACAATGTCCTTCGTGTCTGGGAAATCGGACGGGCAGGGTATCGAGCCGGTCACCACGCCTACCTGGCCCAAACCAGGATGACACAGGGCACCGCCGCCACCCGGAACCGTACCTGCTGCGATGCTGCCACTCGCGGCGACGGGTCCGCCACCCCCGCCTCCGCCTCCTCCGCCGCCGCCGCCGCCACCTCCCGCGTTCGCCGGGCCTGGACCAGCGGCAGTTGTTCCGCCGACGCCGTTGCCGGTGTAACCGCCGCCGCCGTTACCGTCGAGGCCCGCGGATGTACCACCGGCACCGCAGGTTGCTCCATTGCCGCTTCCGGGTCCTGTGGGCGGGAACAGACACGTGTACACCTTCTTGTTGGCGCAGCTTTCGAGCACCGAGGACGCGCCGCAGACACCGCCGTCACCGTTACCACCGCTGCCGCCGCCGCCGCCACCGCCACCGCCGCCCCCCGTAGGAGGGAACAAACACGTGTAGACCTTCTTGGTACTGCACGGCGAGCTGTTGCACCTGAAGAAACTCTTGCAGTTCTCGCACGTGACCAGGCCGCAATGATAACCAGCCATGTTCTTGTGCCCGCACATCGGGCACCGATCGTCCAGGGGGGCGACGGAGTCGAAGAAGGTGGCCTCGAAACCCGACATGCCGCCCTGCGACTGTGCCTGAGCATGGGCCGACATTTGTTGCTGCTGCTGCTGTTGCTGCGACTGCGGCTGGTGGCACATGGACGGCGAGCTCTGCGCGCAATTGCCGTAAGACGACGAGCCATAATGCGGCTGTTGCGACTGTTGCTGCGGGGGTTGCTGCCCCGCAGCGGCCTGCGGGCTGCCTTGCGGACTCAGGTGGAACGGCGACATGTTCAGCGACATCAGGCCCGAATGTTGCTCCATCTCCAATAACATCACCCTTCCGCGAGATGCACCGCACGACGGACGGACGTTCTCGCGTAGCAACGCATATATGATCGACCACTACGACACGACGACGACGACGACGACGACGACCCGTTTGTTCGTTCGTTCGGTCGTCTTTGTCAGTCTCCTTCTTTCCTTTCCTGTCCCTAATTTCCCGCTACACCCAAGTCAAATCTGATCTCTGGATAAAAGTCCAGATCGCTCGCTTTAGCGATCCCGGTCGCCGGCGACGACAACGACGAGGGTGACGATGACGGTGACGTCGCACCGATCACCGTAATGAGGGAAAAATTCCCCCGCGAATGAGGGAAGGCACGCTTTCGACCCCCTCGTGACACGTAGGATATCGATCACCAGTCACGCTCGTTCTCTCTCTCTTACTATCTCGTTCACTCTCTCGAGGATCGCACACCGTTTACCGTGGGCAAGCCACTGCCACGCGCCTCATCCACGGGGCCTACGTCCGAGACATCTCTACGCCACTGTCAAACTACCGACCACAATCAGAAGCAACACACCAAAAGTATCTCTTCCCTTTTCCTCCTGCGCTTCAATCAAACCACTGCAATCCAACTGTCGCACAATGCGTCGCGGACGAGGAGAAGTTCACCGCCGTTGCACGACGACGACGACACGTTAACGTGAACTGGACAGCTACGTTCGTCCGCACCAGTGAATGGACGACATATGCGCGGTGTATCAGCAGCGGTATCGCGATACCCGGGTAGGAAACGGCGTAGAGCGGGCACAACGGAAGACGCAACGACCGAACGGTGAAACGGCGTCGGCAGGAAGAAGTGCGTATGGGACGCGGACGCCGACTGTCAACAACGCGGCGCGTTAACTCTTGACGTAATCGCATGAGCGGCGAAGGAGAGTGTGGCGCGCGAGAGTGCTGGTAGTACTACACCGCGAGGCAATCCGGACGATCGGCGTGCCGACAGAGGGACCGGGGCCCGTAGCGCGACTCAACGGGCCGAGTATCTCCGTGCGACTAGCTGTCTTCTCGGCTCGTTGCCTTCCCGAAGGGCCCGCCCCCTCTCCTCTGCCGTCCTACCGCTGTCGGCACATGGAGTAGGTGGACGGAGACCGCCTTTGCAAGACACGGCATGCGTGACGTATCGGCCGCGACGACGACGATGACTATGGTGGCCCACGGCGTCCGGGTGTACAGTCGAATTGTCGTTGCGCCGACCACGACCACGGGAGGCGACTCCGCTCCGCTCTGTGGTGTTCACGCCGCCTCGCGCACTCCCGGTTTCGCCGCGCCGAACGACGACACGTTGCTTGCCAAAGTGCGGGCACACACGCGCGCGCGCGCGCGTTTCCGACCGACGAGGGACGACGTACGTGGGTACGTTAAGTTGCGTGCACGACGAAAATTGGGCGAAACCGTGCGCGGAGGACGGTGCCGAGGCGCGCACTACTGTCAGGCTCCTTCGGCGGTTTCGGTGGGTATAGAGAGAAGGCGCGCGTGTCCCTTTACCGACGGGCAACGAGAGCCGAGTGGCGAGAGAGAGAGACACACAAAAACAGAGGAGGAGAGAGAGAGAGACGCGCGCGCGGATTGTAACCAACACAGCGCACGGCATAAGTGAAAGTGATTCAGCAGCGCATGCCACCGCGCGCGGCCAGGTACCCGACGCGGAGTGGAGGTGCCCGCCTGAGTGGTCCGCCGAGGGGGGGGGCGGGGCGAGTAACACGCGGTCGCGGCGGCGAGGGGGCGGGCGGGCGGGCGGTATTACCGCGGTCGAAGGTACCGGTGGAGGGGCCGGCGAGAAGGAGGTTGCGCGACCGGTGTGGCGGGGGGATGACCTACTTACGGAACCAGGTCTATGTCGGCCGGAGAAATATTGTCCGCGCGAACGTCCGTCCGTCCAACGTCACTCCCTCCGCGCGCGCGTCGCGTCACCGTCCACGATCCCTTTCCGTTCCATTCGTGGGAGGATTTTCGTGGATCGACGAATTTCGGTCGATTGGCCAGCGCGGATAATCATTCGATTTGACGGCCGTGTAGTAAATAATGCACGGAACGTGTATCGTGATAACGAGCGAGGGAGAATTCCCGCGGTGGGCGGAACACCGTCATAGGTACGGCTCACAACAACAACCGAGGAAGCGACCGGTCCCGAGGAATGACGTAAGACGCATTCCGCGAACGTACCGGGCAGGACCGAATTCTTTTTTCGATTCTTCGCGCGCGCTTCTTTGTCTTGCTCGTCTTTCGCGAGGAAGGACCGTCCACGTTCTCGGAGGGGTGGACGTCGCGCGCTCGCAAGGAGGCGACTCCTCTTGTTGTTGCCTTTGACGCGCACGGGACAGTCAAACAGACATAATCGTCAGGTAGATAGCGACGGCGGCAGCGGTAAGCGTCGCGCGGGCCACGTACAACAGGCCGCGGCTGGGTCAACAGCAACGCTGTTGGCACTCCCCGACAGGCACCAGCGCCCGCGCCTGTGTGTACACGAGTAGTAGATGTGCGACGCGGCGCGTGGTGGGGAGACCTACTGACCCAGTTCGTTGAGAACATGACGCAGCCCCGCGCGACTCACTCCCTCTCGTTACGTACACCTCTTTTGGTCTCTCTCGTCCCTCCCGTGCGTCCATCCTCGTCGCGCGCGCACTCTCTCTTTCGCAGACCCTGTCCTTACCTCCGTTCCGAGCGTTCCGTCCGTCTTTCTCGCGGTGGTGCGTGCGTCTTTCTCTCTCTCCCCGTCTCGTTTCCTTCTTTTACCCTCCCGCAACCTCCATCGCCCCGGTCCCTCCCATACATACCTCGCGAAAAGCCGCCGATGGCTCTTTCTCTCTTTCTCACCGATCCGTCCTCCCGCCGCCATTCCTCTCGCCCTCGCTCGCTCACTCTCACTTTCTCTCTTCCTCGCACGCTCCTCCTCCTTCTACTACTACTACACTACTACACTGCCCTCCTCCGACTCATTTATTCACACTCATCGACTCTCGCACTCTTTCCCGTGCATACAAGCGACCGAACGAGCGTTCCTGTTGTAATACAGCGCGTACACACATTTACGCGCGCTCGAAGCGTGCACGCATCGATGAATGCACGCCGCGCCAAAGTGTCGCATGTAGCGTTGTTGTCGTCGTCGTTGTCATCGCATCGGATGCACCAGGTTTCGAGATTAACCGGTGTGCAACTATGCTACAATACGCGAGCTAGAATTCTCTGCGTGTCCGGCGTGTCCGCCAAAAGAACGAACACATCTACGCGAGGTCGTTGCTTTCAGCTGCATCCGAGAATACACAATAAACGTAACCCTGCTGCATCGAGAGAACGAACGTCTCGATGCCACAATACAGCCATTTTTATGCAAACTAGCAGGCGCTTGAAAAAAAATTATCTATTTCGGTTCCATGCATGTTTCCCGACATAGTAAAGTCACAACAGCGAAGCCGCAGCCGCAGCAAAGCTAAAATAAAGCGAGGGATAATGGTTGCTGCATGCGTGGATTAGTGACAGACGATGCTTGGAAAATTGAACAGCGCGCGAGAGAGACAGGGAGGATACATGGTAAACGATGTGCATGTAGCGTAATTGAAACATAAAACGCCTCGATTCCAGAAACGGAGCTGCGTTGCGAGATACACATCCGCTCTGCTCCCTTCCGCCGCTTCCCTCACGCTCATCAGAATACGCTGCGAAATTACGCCGTGAGCGTAATAATACTGATTCGTCAATGGGAGATTTAATTGAAATACCTGAAATATCTGAATAATATGGTGCATGATGCGAACATAGATCAAACGGAGATTTATTTTTGTCGGACAACTGCATCGCTCGCGAGTTATCGCGTAGCATTAATAGTCATCTTGGTCTTCGTGATGATTTTGATTCGGGTGAACGTAATGTTAACGTTCACGGTATTGCGGACGCAAGTACCGCAAATAGTCTGCGATTATCAGAACAAATTAAATAATTGATTCGAATAAAGCGTAATGCAAACCGTGGCCCGGAACTGTTCGAGTTCCGCTGAAAAAAGATATATGCACGATCGATTCGACTTCCGTTCCTCATTGTGCATCGCGCTTCTAAACAGCGGTGCGCCTTTTGTTCGGGCGGATCGGAAGTGAGTACCTGCGTCCGAACGACCGCGTACACGCACACACGCACGTGTTATTTCGGACAGGGCACTCACACGAGTAAGAGTCTCGGCAGCGACGCAAGTGGAATGAGAATTGTCACGGCTGCGAAACGGGCGGAAAAGGGTCAAACGAAAGCGAAAAGGGCCGCCATCGTCGCCGCACGGAACGGAAGAAGGAACGAGAAAGAGAAAGTGAAAGCCCCGCGCCGGCTTGGGTAACTTTCGAACTTCATGTAAATCGGCGCGCCGCATTTGGTAGTTGTATTGTGTGTTAGCAGCGTGTGTTAGGCGTGAAAAGAAAGAAGTCCTCTTGACGACGACGACTGTGTAAGAGGCGAAAAATAACTAGAAGACTGCCTTAGATTTGAACTCGAACTCTCCGGGATCCCTGGTTCACACACCTAGGTCTTAGGCTGTACGGCCAATACTCCTACTGTTGTGATCAACTTGTTTTCATTCCGATCCTTTATACGACCTGTCAGTCTCGACTATCTTTCCAAATCTTACAGCTCGGCCAGCCTGACATTACATTCGTCCCCGAACGTCTCCAAATCGTCGGTTCACTCCACTTGAGTCCCTCCCAACCTCCATTTTTGGTTCACTCTTCGGAGTCCCTCCCAACATCCATTTTTGGTTCACTCTTCTGAGTCCCTCCCAACCTCCATGTTGGTTCACTCCTCTGAGTCCTTCCCAATCTCCATGTTCAGGCTTCACTACCGGCCAGCTGCTTCTCAACTCCCTCCTCTCCGAGGGGTAGCGGATGAATCTCAACTGTCTTCGAGGGGTAGCGGATTTTATCCCACTTCTGAATTGTAAGAGGCGAAAAATAACTAAGAGACTGCCTTAGATTTGAACTCGAACTCTCCGGGATCCCTGGTTCACACGCCTAGGTCTTAGGCTGTACGGCCAATACTCCTACTGTTGTGATCAACTTGTTTTCATTCCGATCCTTTATACGACCTGTCAGTCTCGACTATCTTTCTAGATCTTACAGCTCGGCCAGCCTGACATTACATTCGTCCCCGAATGTCTCCAAATCGTCGGTTCACTCCACTTGAGTCCCTCCCAATCTCCATTTTTGGTTCACTCTTCTGAGTCCCTCCCAACATCCATTTTTGGTTCACTCTTCTGAGTCCCTCCCAACCTCCATGTTGGTTCACTCCTCTGAGTCCTTCCCAATCTCCATGTTCAGGCTTCACTACCGGCCAGCTGCTTCTCAACTCCCTCCTCTCCGAGGGGTAGCGGATGAATATCAACTGTCTTCGAGGGGTAGCGGATTTTATCCCACTTCTGAATTGTAAGAGGCGAAAAATAACTAGGAGACTGCCTTAGATTTGAACTCGAACTCTCCGGGATCCCTGGTTCACACACCTAGGTCTTAGGCTGTACGGCCAATACTCTTACTGTTGTGATCAACTTGTTTTCATTCTGATCCTTTATATGACTTGTCAGTCTCGACTATCTTTCCAGATCTTACAGCTCGGCCAGCCTGACATTACATTCGTCCCCGAACGTCTCCACATCGTCGGTTCACTCCACTTGAGTCCCTCCCAACCTCCATTTTGGTTCACTCTTCGGAGTCCCTCCCAACATCCATTTTTGGTTCACTCTTCTGAGTCCCTCCCAACCTCCATGTTGGTTCACTCCTCTGAGTCCTTCCCAATTTCCATGTTGGTTCACTTCTCTGAGTCCGTCCCGACCTCCATGTTCAGGCTTCACTACCGGCCAGCTACTTCTCAACTCCCTCCTCTCCGAGGGGTAGCGGATTTTATCCCACTTCTGAATTGTAAGAGGCGAAAAATAACTAGAAGACTGCCTTAGATTTGAACTCGAACTCTCCGGGATCCCTGGTTCACACACCTAGGTCTTAGGCTGTACGGCCAATACTCCTACTGTTGTTATCAACTTGTTTTCATTCCGATCCTTTATATGACCTGTCAGTCTCGACTATCTTTCCAGATCTTACAGCTCGGCCAGCCTGATATTACATTCGTCCCCAAATGTCTCCAAATCGTCAGTTCACTTCACTTGAGTCCCTCCCAACCTCCATTTTTGGTTCACTCTTCTGAGTCCCTCCCAACATCTATTTTTGGTTCACTCTTCTGAGTCCCTCCCAACCTCCATGTTGGTTCACTCCTCTGAGTCCTTCCCAATCTCCATGTTGGTTCACTTCTCTGAGTCCGTCCCGACCTCCATGTTCAGGCTTCACTACCGGCCAGCTACTTCTCAACTCCCTCCTCTCCGAGGGGTAGCGGATTTTATCCCACTTCTGAATTGTAAGAGGCGAAAAATAACTAGAAGACTGCCTTAGATTTGAGCTCGAACTCTCCGGGATCCCTGGTTCACACGCCTAGGTCTTAGGCTGTACGGCCAATACTCCTACTGTTGTGATCAACTTGTTTTCATTCCGATCCTTTATACGACCTGTCAGTCTCGACTATCTTTCCAGATCTTACAGCTCGGCCAGCCTGACATTACATTCGTCCCCGAACGTCTCCAAATCGTCGGTTCACTTCACTTGAGTCCCTCCCAACCTCCATTTTTGGTTCACTCTTCTGAGTCCCTCCCAACATCCATTTTTGGTTCACTCCTCCGAGTCCTTCCCAATCTCCATATTGGTTCACTCCTCTGAGTCCGTCCCGACCTCCATGTTCAGGCTTCACTACCGGCCAGCTACTTCTCAACTCCCTCCTCTCCGAGGGGTAGCGGATTTTATCCCACTTCTGAATTGTAAGAGGCGAAAAATAACTAAGAGACTGCCTTAGATTTGAACTCGAACTCTCCGGGATCCCTGGTTCACACGCCTAGGTCTTAGGCTGTACGGCCAATACTCCTACTGTTGTGATCAACTTGTTTTCATTCCGATCCTCTATACGACCTGTCGACTATCTTTCCAGATCTTACAGACTGGTAGTCGATTATTTGCATCGAATCGATCGCGCACGCATTCATTCATGCCGAAGCGCTTTGGATGATTAAACACGTTGCAGCGGAGATTTGACGAAACCGTCCCGTCTGCAAGTGTCGCCTGGTTTTCGGCGGTTTGTGCGATTGCACCGCGTTACGCAATACTGCGCACACGTTACGGCACCGAAAGTGCGCGGTTTCGTCGGGATTGCATGCTGATAGAGTAAAAGAGAAATAAAAGAAGGAGCAGAGAAAAAAGAAACGTTTTATTGCGCTCGTTACTCAAGTTTGAGAAGTTTAAGTTTCGCCGGTTCGCAAAAAAATGTCGCGCCTGTACGTTACCGCGTTGCGTAACGCGGTCCAATTGCACGCTCCAATTAATGATAATATCGTTTAGCGCGCCGGCGACGAGAGAGCCAGCCTCGCACGTGGAAGCTGGACCGTCGTCACCGTCACCGACGTGAATCGCACGTCAACGCGAGTTTCGAACTCGTCAACACGTTATCACGACTAGATTTAATAGCGCGCAGGGAGAGTAATTATAGACGGGTTAATACGAGAGAGAGAGAGAGAGAGAGAGAGAGAGAGAGAGGCGTTAATCGCGCGAGAGTGTCGTCGCCGAACGGCGCCCCGCCGACGCGTTTTTTCGCCTTTTTTCGTGTTTGCGCTCCGCTTGCGTTCCGCGTAAACTCGTTTCCACGACGGTGGAAAACGCTCGCGAGCATGACGATAACGACAACAGTCCCGGTGCAAGGCTGCAGTGTGCGCGTGCGAGTCCTTTACCCGTATAGGCTGAAATTATGCAGCCATTATCGGCATTACACTATTTCTGGGTCAATTAGCATAGCGGCGATCCTTTAAGCGCCCCGTACGCGAACTTGGACGTTGCCGAGCGAATCGATCGCGATGTCGATCATCAGCAAAGATCATTATCATTACGGCGATGCGACATTCCTCGCGAATTCATCAGACACACCACGCACATCTCGCGAGCTAATAACGAAAGTTCGGAATTGGCCAGCACGCACGCTCCGACTTGCCGGAGCGATCTTGACCTAGTTATCGGTATAAGCGACGAAATAAAATTACGAGTTAGCCCGAAAAGACCACGAAAGACCCACGCCCGATGATATATAATAATATAGGTCTCGTGAAAAAGATCGCGATATCCAATAATCGCTCGAACATTAAAAAGACACGCTATTTATCTTTCATCAAGAAAAGGTCGTAAATAATGCAGCGATAATGGAATAGTTCAATATGATTCGATAAGTTCGCAAGTGGACTTCTCTTCAGCTAAGCACAGTATCGAGTTACAGCTCGAAGTAGGCCACTGAAATAATTTACTGCAACGAGACAATGCAAATCGCAGCTGAACCGACCACGTGAGCTGCGCGGTAGAGGATTAAAAAGAAAGAAATCAATTCAGATTTTTTTTTTCGGAATCTCGGGAGGCACTTTCGATTTGTTCTGGATCGAAATAATTTAGGTCACGGAAAAAAAATATATATATATTTCCGATGTGTCCGCAGATAGGTACCTATCGAAACGCGGGGAAAAAACGCGCCGCCAATCTCTGCAGCAATGTCGCGAGCAGGAAAATATTGGCGACTCAGTAATTCAATTTGACAGATGTACGTGCGCCCTTCTCTCTCGGTTTTTCAATGGAATTTATTCGCCCGAATTGGGACGTGGAAATATGTAATTCACTCCGTCCCCGGCGACGACGCTGCACGTCGCGACGCACAGTGGGCTAAACTCGAAAAAAGCTGGCCAAAAGTAATACCTCGAAAACATGACGTTTTAGAAAAAAATGTTTCAAATAAAAGTTGTAGGGTTTTAAATCAGGTATTAGATAATAATACTAGTATGACCTTGAATAGCGTTGCCAAGGTCACGCAAAGGTCACCTGGAATTTTTAAATGGGAACCTCCAGTTTTCATTAGATATTTTCGTAGCTTACCTCAAGAGCTTTTCAGAACACTATAACAAAGTATTTATCCGTTAAATACTTCGAAGTTATGAAGCTTGAAAGTTACAGTCGCTACCGCGCCGCGTCGTATGTTTCGCGGCATTTAAAAATTTCACGGTGATCTGTACATGATCTTGACAACACTATCAAGGTCATACTGGTATTGCTATGTAATGCTTCACTTAAAAACCTACAACTTTCATTTCAAACATTTTTTACCAAAACGCCAAATTTTCGAGTTATTACGATATGAAAATTAAAAATGAAACATCCTATATAAAACGCAAAGGTGTGCGTTGGTGTGCACAATTCAAACGGAAATACTTAGTTTGAATCCTACACAAGATGATAAAACAAGAATCCCAAACAGCCTTTAACAGCTATTTAAAACAAATGATATTGAACTTTACTTCTTTCTTATATTTTAAGAAACCAAAAACTTAGATTAACACAAATTGATGAACAAACATTTTTAATGGTTATAACTGTTTGGGAAAAGAGTTTCGATTCTATTTATAGAGTAAAAAGCAAAATTACTTGCATCCGCATACAAGAATGTAAGCTATAGCCTATACTCGTTCATAATACGTTTTTCGGAACGTTAACGCGTTGCCCCCTATTAATTGTTGATTAATGGGAAGGAAAGTTTTCCTACGAAACTCCTTTCACATTTTTGAAAATACTGATATCGATGAATCAAGAAAGGTCGAAATGCACAGATTTGCAAGAGTTGAAAAAATTCGACTTTTGGCCAGCTTTTTTCGATTCTAGCCCACTGTGCGGCGGTGCGGACGCGAGATGCATAGATAATACGTAGGATTTCAATGCGAGAGGCCAGGAAGAGCGATCCCGGTAAGAGCTTCGCTCGTTTCTCGGATTGACACCGAATGCGTACGCTGACAGACGATTATTGTTGAATGCCATGCAAATTCGGAATCATAGCCCGTAATATTCATCCGAGGAACACGCGAGTGCGTAACGGCGTGTGTCTCTCTCTCTCCGTCCCTCTCTCCTTCTCGCACTCTCTCTCATCACCAACAGCGTGTCTCGGTGTGTGAAGTGTGCCAAGGCCCGGCCCCACTCCGCAATCCCATTTTCGAAACTAAAAGTAAAATCTAACCGATTGTGTTACGCGGTGTTACCGTAATGCATATTTCTGTCGCTATGGCGGGGAGGAAAGAGGAGGAGTGGGGAGAAACTCTGGTCGTGTACCGTTTACGCAAATCCGGATTAGCGGACGATACCGTTCAGAGAGCACTCCGATCCGATATTACGAAGACGATAAAAGTGATAAACGACGACGCACACAGTCCCTTTGTGCTCTTCCTTCATTGTCTCGATCGGTCAGTCGTTTAGCGTGGCGCTTCGCGCGTGTTTTCCTCGCGACCAGCGACTGGCCCGGAGTCCCGTATTCGCCTGACCCACATTTCTCGCGTTCCTCGATATTCGAGAGACGGACGATCTTTCCCTCCCCGATTCGAGCGATAATAATGAAGCGCCGAGGAAACGGCGATTCGGGCACAGATCCCAGTCCCGGGATCGCACTTCGAACGTTCGACGAGTAAAATCGACTTCCGCCGCATCGACGACCGGTCTCCGCGCGCGTTTCCGAAAAAAAGCTTGCTCGCCCGGCGCGCGCTGACCCATTTCCCAGGTAGTATCGCCGTGTCCGTGTCTCTCGCCAATGAAGATTTCGCAAAAAATCGCCGCTCTCCTTGTTTCGCTGGCGGCGAAAAAGATAGCGGGAGCGAGATGGTAACAGAAGCAAGGAGCGACAGAGAAAGAGAGAGAAATATATATATATATGGCGGGAGCGTTTTATCCACGAAACGAATCGTTGTTTGGTTCACACACCTAGGTCTTAGGCTGTACGGCCAATACTCCTACTGTTGTGATCAACTTGTTTTCATTCCGATCCTTTATACGACCTGTCAGTCTCGACTATCTTTCCAATTTACAGCTCGGCCAGCCTGACATTAATTCGTCCCCGAACGTCTCCAAATGCGTCGGTTCCATCCACTTGAGTCCTCCCTCATTTTTGGTTCATCTTCGTGTCCCTCCCAACATCCATTTTGTTCACTTCTGAGTCCCTCCCAACCTCATGTTGGTTCACTCCTCTGAGTCCTTCCCAATCTCCATGTTCAGGCTTCACTACCGGCCAGCTGCTTCTCAACTCCCTCCTCTCCGAGGGTAGCGGATGAAATCTCAACTGTCTTCGAGGGGTAGCGGATTTTATCCCACTTCTGAATTGTAAAGAGCGAAAAATAACTAAGAGACTGCCTTAGATTTGAACTCGAACTCTCCGGGATCCCTGGTTCACACGCCTAGGTCTTAGCTGTACGGCCAATACTCCACTGTTTGTGATCAACTTGTTTTTCATTCCGATCCTTTATACGACCTGTCAGTCTCGACTATCTTTCTAGATCTTACAGCTCGGCCAGCCTGACATTACATTCGTCCCCGAATGTCTCCAAATCGTCGGTTCACTCCACTTGAGTCCCTCCCAATCTCCATTTTGGTTCACTCTTCTGAGTCCCTCCCAACATCCATTTTTGGTTCACTCTTCTGAGTCCCTCCAACCTCCATGTTGGTTCACTCCTCTGAGTCCTTCCCAATCTCCATGTTCAGGCTTCACTACCGGCCAGCTGCTTCTCAACTCCCTCCTCTCCGAGGGGTAGCGGATGAATATCAACTGTCTTCGAGGGGTGCGGATTTTATCCACTTCTGAATTGTAAGAGGCGAAAAATAACTAGGAGACTGCCTTAGATTTGAACTCGAACTCTCCGGGATCCCTGGTTCACACGCCTAGGTCTTAGGCTGTACGGCCAATACTCTTACTGTTGTGATCAACTTGTTTTCATTCTGATCCTTTATATGACTTGTCAGTCTCGACTATCTTTCCAGATCTTACAGCTCGGCCAGCCTGACATTACATTCGTCCCCGAACGTCTACATCGTCGGTTCACTCCACTTGAGTCCCTCCCAACCTCCATTTTTGGTTCACTCTTCGGAGTCCCTCCCAACATCCATTTTGGTTCACTCTTCTGAGTCCCTCCCAACCTCCATGTTGGTTCACTCCTCTGAGTCCTTCCCAATTTCATGTTGGTTCACTTCTCTGAGTCCGTCCCGACCTCCATGTTCAGGCTTCACTACCGGCAGCTACTTCTCAACTCCCTCCTCTCCGAGGGGTAGCGGATTTTATCCACTTCTGAATTGTAAGAGGCGAAAAAAACTAGAAGACTGCCTTAGATTGAACTCGAACTCTCCGGATCCCTGGTTCACACACCTAGGTCTTAGGCTGTACGGCCAATACTCCTACTGTTGTTATCAACTTTTTCATTCCGATCCTTATATGACCTGTCAGTCTCGACTATCTTTCCAGATCTTACAGCTCGGCCAGCCTGATATTACATTCGTCCCCAAATGTCTCCAAATCGTCAGTTCACTCACTTGAGTCCCTCCCAACCTCCATTTTTGGTTCACTCTTCTGAGTCCCTCCCAACATCATTTTTGGTTCACTCTTCTGAGTCCCTCCCAACCTCCATGTTGGTTCACTCCTCTGAGTCCTTCCCAATCTCCATGTTGGTTCACTTCTCTGAGTCCGTCCCCGACCTCCATGTTCAGCTTCACTACCGGCCAGCTACCTTCTCAACTCCCTCCTCTCCGAGGGTAGCGGATTTTTATCCCACTTCTGAATTGTAAGAGGCGAAAAATAACTAGAAGACTGCCTTAGATTTGAGCTCGAACTCTCCGGGATCCCTGGTTCACACGCCTAGGTCTTAGGCTGTAGCGGCCAATACTCCTACTGTTGTGATCAACTTGTTTTCATTCGCGATCCTTTATACGACCTGTCAGTCTCGACTATCTTCCAGATCTTACAGCTCGGCCAGCCTGACATTACATTCGTCCCCGAACGTCTCCAAATCGTCGGTTCACTTCACTTGAGTCCCTCCCAACCTCCATTTTTGTTCACTCTTCTGAGTCCCTTCCCAACATCCATTTTTGGTTCACTCCTCCGAGTCCTTCCCAATCTCCATATTGGTTCACTCCTCTGAGTCCGTCCCGACCTCCATGTTCAGGCTTCACTACCGGCCAGCTACTTCTCAACTCCCTCCTCTCCGAGGGTAGCGGATTTTATCCCACTTCTGAATTGTAAGAGGCGAAAAATAACTAAGAGACTGCCTTAGATTTGAACTCGAACTCTCCGGGATCCCTGGTTCACACGCCTAGGTCTTAGGCTGTACGGCCAATACTCCTACTGTTGTGATCAACTTGTTTTCATTCCGATCCTCTATACGACCTGTCGACTATCTTTCCAGATCTTACAGACTGGTAGTCGATTATTTGCATTGAATCGATCGCGCACGCATTCATTCATGCCGAAGCGCTTTGGATGATTAAACACGTTGCAGCGGAGATTTGACGAAACCGTCCCGTCTGCAAGTGTCGCCTGGTTTTCGGCGGTTTGTGCGATTGCACCGCGTTACGCAATACTGCGCACACGTTACGGCACCGAAAGTGCGCGGTTCGTCGGGATTGCATGCTGATAGAGTAAAAGAGAAATAAAAGAAGGAGCAGAGAAAAAAGAAACGTTTATTGCGCTCGTTACTCAAGTTGAGAAGTTTAAGTTTCGCCGGTTCGCAAAAAAAATGTCGCGCCTGTACGTTACGCGTTGCGTAACGCGGTCCAATTGCACGCTCCAATTAATGATAATATCGTTTAGCGCGCCGGCGACGAGAGAGCCAGCCTCGCACGTGGAAGCTGGACCGTCGTCACCGTCACCGACGTGAATCGCACGTCAACGCGAGTTTCGAACTCGTCAACACGTTATCACGACTAGATTTAATAGCGCGCAGGGAGAGTAATTTAGACGGGTTAATACGAGAGAGAGAGAGAGAAGAGAGAGAGAGAGAGAGGGCGTTAATCGCGCGAGAGTGTCGTCGCCGAACGGCGCCCCGCCGACGCGTTTTTTCGCCTTTTTCGTGTTTGCGCTCCGCTTGCGTTCCGCGTAAACTCGTTTCCACGACGGTGGAAAACGCTCGCGAGCATGACGATACGACAACAGTCCCGGTGCAAGGCTGCAGTGTGCGCGTGCGAGTCCTTTACCCGTATAGGCTGAAATTATGCAGCCATTATCGGCATTACAAACTATTTCTGGGGTCAATTAGCATAGCGGCGATCCTTTAAGCGCCCCGTACGCGAACTTGGACGTTGCCGAGCGAATCGATCGCGATGTCGATCATCAGCAAAGATCATTATCATTACGGCGATGCGACATTCCTCGCGAATTCATCAGACACACCACGCACATCTCGCGAGCTAATAACGAAAGTTCGAATTGGCCAGCACGCACGCTCCGACTTGCCGGAGCGATCTTGACCTAGTTATCGGTATAGCGACGAAATAAAATTACGAGTTAGCCCGAAAAGACCACGAAAGACCCACGCCCGATGATATATAATAATATAGGTCTCGTGAAAAAGATCGCGATATCCATAATCGCTCGAAACATTAAAAAGACACGCTATTTATCTTTCATCAAGAAAGTCGTAAAAATGCAGCGATAATGGAATAGTTCAATATGATTCGATAAGTTCGCAAGTGGACTTCTCTTCAAGCCTTAAAGCACAGTATAATCATTCGATTTGACGGCCGGTGTAGTAAATAATGCACGGAACGTGTATCGTGATAACGAGCGAGGGAGAATTCCCGCGGTGGGCGGAACACCGTCATAGGTACGGCTCACAACAACAACGAGGAAGCGACCGGTCCCGAGGAATGACGTAAGACGCATTCGCGAACGTACCGGCAGGACCGAATTCTTTTTCGATTCTTCGCGCGCGCTTCTTTGTCTTGCTCGTCTTTCGCGAGAAGGACCGTCCACGTTCTCGGAGGGGTGGACGTCGCGCGCTCGCAAGGAGGCGACTCCTCTTGTTGGCCTTTGACGCCACGGGACAGTCAAACAGACATATCGTCAGGTAGATAGCGACGGCGGCAGCGGTAAGCGTCGCGCGGGCCACGTACAACAGGCCGCGGCTGGGTCAACAGCAACGCTGTTGGCACTCCCCGACAGGCACCAGCGCCCGCGCCTGTGTGTACACGAGTAGTAGATGTGCGACGCGGCGCGTGGTGGGGAGACCTACTGACCCAGTTCGTTGAGAACATGACGCAGCCCCGCGCGACTCACTCCCTCTCGTTACGTACACCTCTTTTGGTCTCTCTCGTCCCTCCCGTGCGTCCATCCTCGTCGCGCGCGCACTCTCTCTTTCGCAGACCCTGTCCTTACCTCCGTTCCGAGCGTTCCGTCCGTCTTTCTCGCGGTGGTGCGTGCGTCTTTCTCTCTCTCCCCGTCTCGTTTCCTTCTTTTACCCTCCCGCAACCTCCATCGCCCCGGTCCCTCCCATACATACCTCGCGAAAAGCGCCGATGGCTCTTTCTCTCTTTCTCACCGATCCGTCCTCCCGCCGCCATTCCTCTCGCCCTCGCTCGCTCACTCTCACTTTCTCTCTTCCTCGCACGCTCCTCCTCCTTCTACTACTACTACACTACTACACTGCCCTCCTCCGACTCATTTATTCACACTCATCGACTCTCGCACTCTTTCCCGTGCATACAAGCGACCGAACGAGCGTTCCTGTTGTAATACAGCGCGTACACACATTTACGCGCGCTCGAAGCGTGCACGCATCGATGAATGCACGCCGCGCCAAAGTGTCGCATGTAGCGTTGTTGTCGTCGTCGTTGTCATCGCATCGGATGCACCAGGTTTCGAGATTAACCGGTGTGCAACTATGCTACAATACGCGAGCTAGAATTCTCTGCGTGTCCGGCGTGTCCGCCAAAAGAACGAACACATCTACGCGAGGTCGTTGCTTTCAGCTGCATCCGAGAATACACAATAAACGTAACCCTGCTGCATCGAGAGAACGAACGTCTCGATGCCACAATACAGCCATTTTTATGCAAACTAGCAGGCGCTTGAAAAAAAATTATCTATTTCGGTTCCATGCATGTTTCCCGACATAGTAAAGTCACAACAGCGAAGCCGCAGCCGCAGCAAAGCTAAAATAAAGCGAGGGATAATGGTTGCTGCATGCGTGGATTAGTGACAGACGATGCTTGGAAAATTGAACAGCGCGCGAGAGAGACAGGGAGGATACATGGTAAACGATGTGCATGTAGCGTAATTGAAACATAAAACGCCTCGATTCCAGAAACGGAGCTGCGTTGCGAGATACACATCCGCTCTGCTCCCTTCCGCCGCTTCCCTCACGCTCATCAGAATACGCTGCGAAATTACGCCGTGAGCGTAATAATACTGATTCGTCAATGGGAGATTTAATTGAAATACCTGAAATATCTGAATAATATGGTGCATGATGCGAACATAGATCAAACGGAGATTTATTTTTGTCGGACAACTGCATCGCTCGCGAGTTATCGCGTAGCATTAATAGTCATCTTGGTCTTCGTGATGATTTTGATTCGGGTGAACGTAATGTTAACGTTCACGGTATTGCGGACGCAAGTACCGCAAATAGTCTGCGATTATCAGAACAAATTAAATAATTGATTCGAATAAAGCGTAATGCAAACCGTGGCCCGGAACTGTTCGAGTTCCGCTGAAAAAAGATATATGCACGATCGATTCGACTTCCGTTCCTCATTGTGCATCGCGCTTCTAAACAGCGGTGCGCCTTTTGTTCGGGCGGATCGGAAGTGAGTACCTGCGTCCGAACGACCGCGTACACGCACGCACGCACGTGTTATTTCGGACAGGGCACTCACACGAGTAAGAGTCTCGGCAGCGACGCAAGTGGAATGAGAATTGTCACGGCTGCGAAACGGGCGGAAAAGGGTCAAACGAAAGCGAAAAGGGTCGCCATCGTCGCCGCACGGAACGGAAGAAGGAACGAGAAAGAGAAAGTGAAAGCCCCGCGCCGGCTTGGGTAACTTTCGAACTTCATGTAAATCGGCGCGCCGCATTTGGTAGTTGTATTGTGTGTTAGCAGCGTGTGTTAGGCGTGAAAAGAAAGAAGTCCTCTTGACGACGACGACTGTGTAAGAGGCGAAAAATAACTAGAAGACTGCCTTAGATTTGAACTCGAACTCTCCGGGATCCCTGGTTCACACGCCTAGGTCTTAGGCTGTACGGCCAATACTCCTACTGTTGTGATCAACTTGTTTTCATTCCGATCCTTTATACGACCTGTCAGTCTCGACTATCTTTCTAGATCTTACAGCTCGGCCAGCCTGACATTACATTCGTCCCCGAATGTCTCCAAATCGTCGGTTCACTCCACTTGAGTCCCTCCCAATCTCCATTTTTGGTTCACTCTTCTGAGTCCCTCCCAACATCCATTTTTGGTTCACTCTTCTGAGTCCCTCCCAACCTCCATGTTGGTTCACTCCTCTGAGTCCTTCCCAATCTCCATGTTCAGGCTTCACTACCGGCCAGCTGCTTCTCAACTCCCTCCTCTCCGAGGGGTAGCGGATGAATATCAACTGTCTTCGAGGGGTAGCGGATTTTATCCCACTTCTGAATTGTAAGAGGCGAAAAATAACTAGGAGACTGCCTTAGATTTGAACTCGAACTCTCCGGGATCCCTGGTTCACACACCTAGGTCTTAGGCTGTACGGCCAATACTCTTACTGTTGTGATCAACTTGTTTTCATTCTGATCCTTTATATGACTTGTCAGTCTCGACTATCTTTCCAGATCTTACAGCTCGGCCAGCCTGACATTACATTCGTCCCCGAACGTCTACAAATCGTCGGTTCACTCCACTTGAGTCCCTCCCAACCTCCATTTTTGGTTCACTCTTCGGAGTCCCTCCCAACATCCATTTTTGGTTCACTCTTCTGAGTCCCTCCCAACCTCCATGTTGGTTCACTCCTCTGAGTCCTTCCCAATTTCCATGTTGGTTCACTTCTCTGAGTCCGTCCCGACCTCCATGTTCAGGCTTCACTACCGGCCAGCTACTTCTCAACTCCCTCCTCTCCGAGGGGTAGCGGATTTTATCCCACTTCTGAATTGTAAGAGGCGAAAAATAACTAGAAGACTGCCTTAGATTTGAACTCGAACTCTCCGGGATCCCTGGTTCACACACCTAGGTCTTAGGCTGTACGGCCAATACTCCTACTGTTGTGATCAACTTGTTTTCATTCCGATCCTCTATACGACCTGTCAGTCTCGACTATCTTTCCAGATCTTACAGCTCGGCCAGCCTGATATTACATTCGTCCCCAAATGTCTCCAAATCGTCAGTTCACTCCACTTGAGTCCCTCCCAACCTCCATTTTTGGTTCACTCTTCTGAGTCCCTCCCAACATCCATTTTTGGTTCACTCTTCTGAGTCCCTCCCAACCTCCATGTTGGTTCACTCCTCTGAGTCCTTCCCAATCTCCATGTTGGTTCACTTCTCTGAGTCCGTCCCGACCTCCATGTTCAGGCTTCACTACCGGCCAGCTACTTCTCAACTCCCTCCTCTCCGAGGGGTAGCGGATTTTATCCCACTTCTGAATTGTAAGAGGCGAAAAATAACTAGAAGACTGCCTTAGATTTGAGCTCGAACTCTCCGGGATCCCTGGTTCACACGCCTAGGTCTTAGGCTGTACGGCCAATACTCCTACTGTTGTGATCAACTTGTTTTCATTCCGATCCTTTATACGACCTGTCAGTCTCGACTATCTTTCCAGATCTTACAGCTCGGCCAGCCTGACATTACATTCGTCCCCGAACGTCTCCAAATCGTCGGTTCACTTCACTTGAGTCCCTCCCAACCTCCATTTTTGGTTCACTCTTCTGAGTCCCTCCCAACATCCATTTTTGGTTCACTCCTCCGAGTCCTTCCCAATCTCCATATTGGTTCACTCCTCTGAGTCCGTCCCGACCTCCATGTTCAGGCTTCACTACCGGCCAGCTACTTCTCAACTCCCTCCTCTCCGAGGGGTAGCGGATTTTATCCCACTTCTGAATTGTAAGAGGCGAAAAATAACTAAGAGACTGCCTTAGATGTGAACTCGAACTCTCCGGGATCCCTGGTTCACACGCCTAGGTCTTAGGCTGTACGGCCAATACTCCTACTGTTGTGATCAACTTGTTTTCATTCCGATCCTCTATACGACCTGTCGACTATCTTTCCAGATCTTACAGACTGGTAGTCGATTATTTGCATCGAATCGATCGCGCACGCATTCATTCATGCCGAAGCGCTTTGGATGATTAAACACGTTGCAGCGGAGATTTGACGAAACCGTCCCGTCTGCAAGTGTCGCCTGGTTTTCGGCGGTTTGTGCGATTGCACCGCGTTACGCAATACTGCGCACACGTTACGGCACCGAAAGTGCGCGGTTTCGTCGGGATTGCATGCTGATAGAGTAAAAGAGAAATAAAAGAAGGAGCAGAGAAAAAAGAAACGTTTTATTGCGCTCGTTACTCAAGTTTGAGAAGTTTAAGTTTCGCCGGTTCGCAAAAAAATGTCGCGCCTGTACGTTACCGCGTTGCGTAACGCGGTCCAATTGCACGCTCCAATTAATGATAATATCGTTTAGCGCGCCGGCGACGAGAGAGCCAGCCTCGCACGTGGAAGCTGGACCGTCGTCACCGTCACCGACGTGAATCGCACGTCAACGCGAGTTTCGAACTCGTCAACACGTTATCACGACTAGATTTAATAGCGCGCAGGGAGAGTAATTATAGACGGGTTAATACGAGAGAGAGAGAGAGAGAGAGAGGCGTTAATCGCGCGAGAGTGTCGTCGCCGAACGGCGCCCCGCCGACGCGTTTTTTCGCCTTTTTTCGTGTTTGCGCTCCGCTTGCGTTCCGCGTAAACTCGTTTCCACGACGGTGGAAAACGCTCGCGAGCATGACGATAACGACAACAGTCCCGGTGCAAGGCTGCAGTGTGCGCGTGCGAGTCCTTTACCCGTATAGGCTGAAATTATGCAGCCATTATCGGCATTACACTATTTCTGGGTCAATTAGCATAGCGGCGATCCTTTAAGCGCCCCGTACGCGAACTTGGACGTTGCCGAGCGAATCGATCGCGATGTCGATCATCAGCAAAGATCATTATCATTACGGCGATGCGACATTCCTCGCGAATTCATCAGACACACCACGCACATCTCGCGAGCTAATAACGAAAGTTCGGAATTGGCCAGCACGCACGCTCCGACTTGCCGGAGCGATCTTGACCTAGTTATCGGTATAGCGACGAAATAAAATTACGAGTTAGCCCGAAAAGACCACGAAAGACCCACGCCCGATGATATATAATAATATAGGTCTCGTGAAAAAGATCGCGATATCCAATAATCGCTCGAACATTAAAAAGACACGCTATTTATCTTTCATCAAGAAAAGGTCGTAAATAATGCAGCGATAATGGAATAGTTCAATATGATTCGATAAGTTCGCAAGTGGACTTCTCTTCAGCTAAGCACAGTATCGAGTTACAGCTCGAAGTAGGCCACTGAAATAATTTACTGCAACGAGACAATGCAAATCGCAGCTGAACCGACCACGTGAGCTGCGCGGTAGAGGATTAAAAAAGAAAGAAATCAATTCAGATTTTTTTTTCGGAATCTCGGGAGGCACTTTCGATTTGTTCTGGATCGAAATAATTTAGGTCACGGAAAAAAAAAATATATATATTCCGATGTGTCCGCAGATAGGTACCTATCGAAACGCGGGGAAAAAACGCGCCGCCAATCTCTGCAGCAATGTCGCGAGCAGGAAAATATTGGCGACTCAGTAATTCAATTTGACAGATGTACGTGCGCCCTTCTCTCTCGGTTTTTCAATGGAATTTATTCGCCGAATTGGGACGTGGAAATATGTAATTCACTCCGTCCCCGGCGACGACGCTGCACGTCGCGACGCACAGTGGGCTAAACTCGAAAAAAGCTGGCCAAAAGTAATACCTCGAAAACATGACGTTTTAGAAAAAAATGTTTCAAATAAAAGTTGTAGGGTTTTAAATCAGGTATTAGATAATAATACTAGTATGACCTTGAATAGCGTTGCCAAGGTCACGCAAAGGTCACCTGGAATTTTTTAAATGGGAACCTCCAGTTTTCATTAGATATTTTCGTAGCTTACCTCAAGAGCTTTTCAGAACACTATAACAAAGTATTTATCCGTTAAATACTTCGAAGTTATGAAGCTTGAAAGTTACAGTCGCTACCGCGCCGCGTCGTATGTTTCGCGGCATTTAAAAATTTCACGGTGATCTGTACATGATCTTGACAACACTATCAAGGTCATACTGGTATTGCTATGTAATGCTTCACTTAAAAACCTACAACTTTCATTTCAAACATTTTTTACCAAAACGCCAAATTTTCGAGTTATTACGATATGAAAATTAAAATGAAACATCCTGTATAAAACGCAAAGGTGTGCGTTGGTGTGCACAATTCAAACGGAAATACTTAGTTTGAATCCTACACAAGATGATAAAACAAGAATCCCAAACAGCCTTTAACAGCTATTTAAAACAAATGATATTGAACTTTACTTCTTTCTTATATTTTAAGAAACCAAAAACTTAGATTAACACAAATTGATGAACAAACATTTTTAATGGTTATAACTGTTTGGGAAAAGAGTTTCGATTCTATTTATAGAGTAAAAAGCAAAATTACTTGCATCCGCATACAAGAATGTAAGCTATAGCCTATATTCATTCATAATGCGTTTTTCGGAACATTAACGCGTTGCCTCCTATTAATTGTTGATTAATGGGAAGGAAATTTTTCGTACGAAACTCCATTCACATTTTTGAAAATACTGATATCGATGAATCAAGAAAGGTCGAAATGCACAGATTTGCAAGAGTTGAAAAAATTCGACTTTTGGCCAGCTTTTTTCGATTCTAGCCCACTGTGCGGCGGTGCGGACCGCGAGATGCATAGATAATACGTAGGATTTCAATGCGAGAGGCCAGGAAGAGCGATCCCGGTAAGAGCTTCGCTCGTTTCTCGGATTGACACCGAATGCGGGTACGCTGACAGACGATTATTGTTGAATGCCATGCAAATTCGGAATCATAGCCCGTAATATTCATCCCGAGGAACACGCGAGTGCGTAACGGCGTGTGTCTCTCTCTCTCCGTCCCTCTCTCCTTCTCGCACTCTCTCTCATCACCAACAGCGTGTCTCGGTGTGTGAAGTGTGCCAAGGCCCGGCCCCACTCCGCAATCCCATTTTCGAAACTAAAAGTAAAATCTAACCGATTGTGTTGTTACGCGGTGTTACCGTAATGCATATTTCTGTCGCATATGGGCGGGGGAGGAAGAGGGAGGAGGGGTGGGGAGAAACTCTGGTCGTGTACCGTTTACGCAAATCCGGATTAGCGGACGATACCGTTCAGAGAGCACTCCGATCCGATATTACGAAGACCGATAAAAGTGATAAACGACGACGCGACACAGTGTGCCGCTTTGTGCTCTTCCTTCATTGTCTCGATCGGTCAGTCGTTTAGCGTGGCGCTTCGCGCGTGGTTTTCCTCGCGACCAGCGACTGGCCCGGAGTCCCGTATTCGCCTGACCCACATTTCTCGCGTTCCTCGATATTCGAGAGACGGACGATCTTTCCCTCCCCGATTCGAGCGATAATAATGAAGCGCCGAGGAAACGGCGATTCGGGCACAGATCCCAGTCCCGGGGATCGCACTTCGAACGTTCGACGAGTAAAATCGACTTCGCCGCCGCATCGACGACCGGGTCTCCGCGCGCGTTTCCGAAAAAAGCTTGCTCGCCCCGGCGCGCGTGACCCATTTCCCAGGTAGTATCGCCGTGTCCGTGGTCTCTCGCAATGAAGATTTCGCAAAAATCGCCGCTCTCCTTGTTTCGCTGGCGGCGAAAAGATAGCGGGAGCGAGATGGTAACAGAAGCAAGGAGCGACAGAGAAAGAGAGAGAAATATATATATATATGGCGGGGAGCGTTTTATCCACGAAACGAATCGTTGTTTTGCAGGCCAGTTCGCACGTCCTTGACACATTTACCCACATAGGGTACCGCGAGACCACGCGCTAGTGTGGAGGCGCTATATCTATGCCTGTATCGCGTCCACGTGTGAGTGCGTGCGTGCGTCGCATCAACGGACGTACCGTTGCAAGGAACATCGCGAATACACGTTATCGCATACGCGGGCAACGAGAGGAAAAGAGCAAGCAAGATAGAGAAAGAGAAATGACACAAATATGCGAAGTCATTTAAGAATTACATCTCTTGCTGTTTCTTTCATCCTCATTTTCCTTCGGGTCCCCGCCAGTTTTCTGCCGACGAAGGGATATATCGCCGATGCTTTTTGAATTACGGTCAGCACGCGAAGGTGCCGCGCACTTATCTTCGACCGATTACGTGACACGCAAAAACCGCCCTTGTATTTTAATTCTTCTCCAAATGCATCTCGAGCGAGTTCTTACTACGTAACTACGCAAGACTATTTTTCCCCGCGCCAAGTTTTCGTTACGACAAGTAATGTGGTTCTCCCACGCGATACATCGAATAACGCGTGATATTTGCAGAATTGTAATAATGCTTTCCTCAAAGTGGAAAGAAAGTAAAGAATTCGACTCAGGTTTACTTAGGTGAAAGCCTTCTCTTGCATTTCAAGATCTGAACCTCAAACAAGATCCCAAAGTTATAAAACCTTTATAGTACAAAAGTACAAAGGTACAAAAATACAAAATAGTACAAAAGTACAAAAATACAAAATAGTACAAAAGAACAAAATACAAAAGAGAAAGAGAGATATATATAAGAGGAAGAAAGCGGCATTCTCAGGCAGAATAGACGAGACGAGCCTGATCCCTATTTGATCCCATCTGGAACGCATGGCAAATTGGAAACGGACTTTATGAGTTTATGAGTGGAGAACAATCCAGTCATAAATACAATTTTAAACTTTCCTTGATTTTACCAAATTCTAACCTACTATTCGATTTATTTCCTACCTCACTGACTGCGAAATATCCGGAATGATCCATCTAAACACACTTAAAATACTTGCGATCTTTGAAACTATTGGGTTGGCCAAAAAGTAATTGCGTTTTCTTCCAATAGATGGACATACATGTCTTGAAATGTAACTAACTTCATTCTAAACCGCAAATTCATTATGTAGGTTAACAACTCACAGTTCAAGCTTGTTTTACAAAAAGAAAGTACACGATTTCGTTAACAATTGTTTCTTTGCCGTCGATTTCAAAATGGAAAATCAAAAAGAACATTTTCCTCATATTTTGTTTTATTACTTCCGAAAAGGGAAAAACGCTGTGCAAGCTCATAAAAAGTTACGTGATGTATATGGCGAAGATGCTTTAAAACTGCGGCAGTGTCAAAATTGGTTTACTAAATTTCGATCTGGAGATTTTAATGTGAAAGATGCACCACGCTCAGGAAGGCCAATCGAAATTGATGATGACAAAATAAAGGCACTGATCGATTCCAATCGGCGTTTAACGACACGAGAGATTGCTGAGAATCTTAACATATCGAAATCGAGTGTTGAAAACCATTTAAAACGACTTGGATACATTAGTAAGCTCGATATTTGGGTACCACATGAGCTCGAAGAAATTCATCTCACTGAGCGTATTGACATCTGCGATTCTCTTTTGAAACGTGAGGAAAATGATCCATTTTTGAAACGTATGATAACAGGCGACGAAAAATCGATCGTCTACAACAACGTCAAACGAAAAAGATCGTGGAGCAAGCGTGATGAACCTGCTCGAAGCACTTAAAAAGCGGATATTCACCAAAGAAAGATTATGCTGTCAGTCTGGTGGGACTTTAAAGGTATTGTGTATTTTGAGCTGCTTGCAAGGAATCAAACCATTAATTCAGACGTATACTGTCGTCAACTGGATAAATTAAACGATGCCATCAAACAGAAACGTCGAGAATTGGTGAATCGCAAAGGTGTTGCGTTTCACCATGATAACGCTAGACCACGTACAAGTTTGGTCACTCGTGAAAAATTGTTGCAGCTTGGATGGGATGTGTTACCATGATGTTACCACATCCACCATATTCGCCAGACCTGGCACCATCAGATTACCATTCGTTTCGTTCTTTGCAAAACGCCTTGAATGGTAAAACCTTTACTGCTGATGAGGATATCAATCGTTTTGGAATTGTGTTTTGCTGAAAAAGATAAGAACTTTTTTGAGCGCGGAATCATGAAGTTGCCTGAAAAATGGCAAAAGATAATCAAACAAAATGGACAATATATTGTTTAATAAAGTTTTTGTTTCCCATGAAAAATTCGCCTTTTATTTATATTAAAAAAACGCAATTACTTTTTGGCCAACCCAATATATGGCGAAGATGCTTTAAAACTGCGGCAGTGTCAAAATTGGTTTACTAAATTTCGATCTGGAGATTTTAATGTGAAAGATGCACCACGCTCAGGAAGGCCAATCGAAATTGATGATGACAAAATAAAGGCACTGATCGATTCCAATCGGCGTTTAACGACACGAGAGATTGCTGAGAATCTTAACATATCGAAATCGAGTGTTGAAAACCATTTAAAACGACTTGGATACATTAGTAAGCTCGATATTTGGGTACCACATGAGCTCGAAGAAATTCATCTCACTGAGCGTATTGACATCTGCGATTCTCTTTTGAAACGTGAGGAAAATGATCGATTTTTGAAACGTATGATAACAGGCGACGAAAAATGGATCGTCTACAACAACGTCAAACGAAAAAGATCGTGGAGCAAGCGTGATGAACCTGCTCGAAGCACTTGAAAAGCAGATATTCACCAAAGAAAGATTATGCTGTCAGTCTGGTGGGACTTTAAAGGTATTGTGTATTTTGAGCTGCTTGCAAGGAATCAAACCATTAATTCAGACGTATACTGTCGTCAACTGGATAAATTAAATGATGCCATCAAACAGAAACGTCGAGAATTGGTGAATCGCAAAGGTGTTGCGTTTCACCATGATAACGCTAGACCACGTACAAGTTTGGTCACTCGTGAAAAATTGTTGCAGCTTGGATGGGATGTGTTACCATGATGTTACCACATCCACCATATTCGCCAGACCTGGCACCATCAGATTACCATTCGTTTCGTTCTTTGCAAAACGCCTTGAATGGTAAAACCTTGACTGCTGATGAGGATATCCAATCGTTCTTGGAATTGTGTTTTGCTGAAAAAGATAAGAACTTTTTTGAGCGCGGAATCACGAAGTTGCCTGAAAAATGGCAAAAGATAATCAAACAAAATGGACAATATATTGTTTAATAAAGTTTTTGTTTCCCATGAAAAATTCGCCTTTTATTTATATTAAAAAAAACGCAATTACTTTTTGGCCAACCCAATATATGGCGAAGATGCTTTAAAACTGCGGCAGTGTCAAAATTGGTTTACTAAATTTCGATCTGGAGATTTTAATGTGAAAGATGCACTACGCTCAGGAAGGCCAATCGAAATTGATGATGACAAAATAAAGGCACTGATCGATTCCAATCGGCGTTTAACGACACGAGAGATTGCTGAGAATCTTAACATATCGAAATCGAGTGTTGAAAACCATTTAAAACGACTTGGATACATTAGTAAGCTCGATATTTGGGTACCACATGAGCTCGAAGAAATTCATCTCACTAAGCGTATTGACGTCTGCGATTCTCTTTTGAAACGTGAGGAAAATGATCCATTTTTGAAACGTATGATAACAGGCGACGAAAAATGGATCGTCTACAACAACGTCAAACGAAAAAGATCGTGGAGCAAGCGTGATGAACCTGCTGAAAGCACTTGAAAAGCAGATATTCACCAAAGAAAGATTAGCTGTCAGTCTGGTGGGACTTTAAAGGTATTGTGTATTTTGAGCTGCTTGCAAGGAATCAAACCATTAATTCAGACGTATACTGTCGTCAACTGGATAAATTAAACGATGCCATCAAACAGAAACGTCGAGAATTGGTGAATCGCAAAGGTGTTGCGTTTCACCATGATAACGCTAGACCACGTACAAGTTTGGTCACTCGTGAAAAATTGTTGCAGCTTGGATGGGATGTGTTACCACATCCACCATATTCGCCAGACCTGGCACCATCAGATTACCATTCGTTTCGTTCTTTGCAAAACGCCTTGAATGGTAAAACCTTACTGCTGATGAGGATATCAATCGTTCTTGGAATTGTTTTTGCTGAAAAAGATAAGAACTTTTTTGAGCGCGGAATCACGAAGTTGCCTGAAAATGGCAAAAGATAATCAAACAAAATGGACAATATATTGTTTAATAAAGTTTTTGTTTCCCATGAAAAATTCGCCTTTTATTTATATTAAAAAAACGCAATTACTTTTTGGCCAACCCAATATATGGCGAAGATGCTTTAAAACTGCGGCAGTGTCAAAATGGTTTACTAAATTTCGATCTGCAGATTTTAATGTGAAAGATGCACCACGCTCAGGAAGGCCAATCGTAATTTGATGATGACAAAATAAAGGCACTGATCGTTCCAATCGGCGTTTAACGACACGAAGATTCTGAGAATCTTAAATATCGAATCGATTTTGAAACCATTTAAAAGACTTGATACATTAGTAACTCGATATTTGGTACCACATGAGTCGAGAAATCAATCTACTAGAGTATGACGTCTGCGATTCTCTTTTGAACGTGAGGAAAATGATCCATTTTTGAACGATATGATAACAGGCGCACGAAAAATGATCGTGCAAAACGTCAAACGAAAAGATCGTGGAGCAAGCGTTATGAACTGCTCGAAGCACTTGAAAAGCAGATATACCAAAACGATTAGCTGTCAGTCTGGTGGGACTTTAAATATTTGATTCTGCTTCGAAGGAATCAACTTATTCAGACGTATACTGTCGTCAACTGGATAAATAAATGATGCCATTAACCAGAAACGTCGAGAATGTGAATCGCAAAGGTGTTGCGTTCACCATGATAACGCTAGACCACGTACAGTTGGTCATCGTGAAAATGTTGCATTGGTTGTGTTAATGATGTTACCACATCCACCATATTCGCCCAGACCTGGCACCATCAGATTACCATTCGTTTCGTTCTTTGCAAAACGCCTTGATGGTAAAACCTTACTGCGTAGGATATCAAATCGTTCTGAATTGTTTTTGCTGAAAATAGATACTTTTTGAGCGCGGAATCATGAAGTTGCCTGAAAATGGCAAAAGATAATCAAACAAAATGGACAATATATTGTTTAATAAAGTTTTTGTTCCCATGAAAATTCGCCTTTTATTTATATAAAAAAACGCAATTACTTTTTGGCCAACCCAATATATTATACAGATTTCGAATAAAATCTTCTTGTTTCTCATTTTTATAATAGAGGAAAGTCCCCGATTATGAGATACCATATCGATTTTGCCGAATGTAAGGAAATCTATAGGCAGAATTTAAAAATGTAATACGTTCTCTTGAAGAGAATTTAATCAGCTTTAGGTTGGTGAAATGAAAAATCTAATTTAAATATTATTTTTTCTGAAAATTAAACAAATTTGAAAACAGCTTTACGCAAGATCGCGAAAGTGTGCTCCTAGTATAAGATACCTTGAGAAATCGGTGTTAAAAGTGCAAAATACATCAGTATTGCAAGTACAAAACTTTATTAGATATTTTTATAAAAATACTGCTGCCACAGCCTTCGCCAAATCTTCACGACTCCACCGTCAACGCTTCCTCGTTTCCCTAACCTCCATAGTCAGATTCTATAAAAATTAAATACACAAAAATTCGTATTAACTTTTCTTTAACCTTAACGTAGTATTTTCTTTCTTTTTATTACACTACATACTCTTCATATTCGAGCAATAATTATCTCATATTAAGAGTACCCTGAATATCTCATTATACGAGCCACCGCCTAGCGGTTCCGCGATCATGAAATCTAACCTCTACAATTAAGCAATTCAACAAATCGCGTATTGTCCTATTACTACGATTCTACTCTATCATTGCATACTGAATTTATTGCCAACCATTTCTTTATTATGTAATAAACAAGGTTTGAAGACTTACCTTAAGTTCCTTTGACATGTTCACAATTTCACAAACCTTTTCTTGCAAAAGCTAAACGCAATAACGAACAATGAATTTTTCACTAAATACATTTTACACCAAGAGTAATAAGTTTATGGTGGAATTAACAGATAGTGCTCACTAGTTTAGCAGAAACTCCAGTATCTCATATTAGGAGCATATCTCATAATAGGGGATTCTCCTCTATAAATATAAAGTAATATTTTATAAAAATATAATTTTTATAATATAAATGTAGGAGTATCTTTCTATTATTTATTTATTTATTATTATTTATTACCATAGACTTCGATTAATTTGGAAATGAGATGCAGCAAAATTTTTAAATAAACATTACTTATTATTTCTTTGGATCAACGGATAACTCGATGCAAAGTGTAAAGACTGTTTAAAGACTCGAATCGAATTGAGAACAATTGTTTTATAAGATCGTTGACCCGAAATATCATGTCATTGTCATTAGACGCGTCTGTGCCAGGTTACCAATTTATTTTGAGATGAACGCTCATAGCGCACTTGGCACATAAAATGCTGAAACTGCCTGGCATCGTTCATTCTTTAAGTTTCCACGTGCCGTTGATTCATTCCGTCAATTTCAGTCGCTCGCATCGCATATTATTTCATTATTAGTAATTAGTATTGTGTACAATACAATTCTTCAAATTCTTTCAAAGTTATGTATTGTTGTGTCTTTATGTATCATGCTTTGAATCGATTGATGAGCGCAACGGATGGGAGCAACTGATGAATACGAGAGCGTAGAAACGCCCAGTTTTATTCATCAGCAACGTAACGTGAGACTCGTGAGCTGTCTTTCAGTTTTGCATAGACAGAGCTGTAGCACATGTGGTGCAATCAAGGTAGCTAATCCTCTCATTGTTCAAAGCACTCAGACTAAAGTCTCAAATATAATATACTACGCACGTAATATTTCGTAAAGATTTTTGCGAAGAAACATAATGAAGAGAAGTAATTATCTTTTAAGAGAAAAGAAAATTGAAGGATATATACTTTGTTCATTCTACTATCTTTTCCTATCTTTCCGCTCAAAAAATTTATTTTAATCTATCACATTCCGGGCAGAAGAAGAAGACAAAAATTGTACGTTATCGTGATAAAAGACTTGCACTAGGATACTGAGCTGTTCAGAGTGTTTTCGTAATACGACTCGCTCTCCAGTGCCCGTGATTCTATCAAACGCTTTTATCAGACATTTGCTTCGTTGGTTCTCAAGGCTGAAGCCGTAAGCAGTGGAAGCCATAAAATACTCTCTCTTTCTGTCTCTCTCTCGTGCTCTGTGTTTAACGTATACCCGCAAGATTGGTACATAAATCATCTTGAGTAGACCACACAACTGCCATTTGAGGCAATCACACGAACAATTCTGCAAATAAGTTAAGAGTTCATGTTAGTAAAACTAAACTTGATAAATTTTCAGTGAGCTCATATATTGGGTCGTCCGGAAAGTTCGTGCCGATTTTTAATAGATGGCGTTGGAACATGTCTGAATATATCAATGTTATTGAAAACATACGATTTATATACATATGCTTAAAGGTGACATTTCAACGCATCTTTAGGAAAAAAGTTGTTTTCAGATAAATTGATTCGTGTCAGTTTTGTACTCTTTTGAAGATGGAAGAAAACAAAGAACATTTTAGACACTTGATGCTTTTCTATTACCGGAAAGGCAAAAATGCCTCACAAGCAACAAATTCGATATGTTCTGTTTACGGAGAAGGCGCTTTAGCTGAAAGAACCGTACGTAAGTGGTTCGCTAAGTTTAGAGCTGGTGATTTTAACCTTAAAGACCAAGAACGCTCGGGCAGACCCTCTACTACTGATGATGACCAAATCAAGACACTGATCGAGAATAACCCGCGCTACACGACACGTGAATTAGCAGAGATACTGAAAATATCGAAAACCACTGTCCACGATCATGTAGTGAAGCTTGGTTACGTAAGTCGCTATGATGTATGGGTTCCGCATAATTTGGCCGAAAAAATTTAATGGATCGCATTTCCATCTGCGACTCGCTGTACAAGCGCAACGAAAACGTACCATTTTTGAAGCAATTAGTGACGGGTGACGAAAAATGGATCATTTACAACAATGTAGAACGAAAAAGATCCTGGGGTAAGCGAAATGAACCAGCATTAACCACTCCGAAAGCCGGCCTTCATCCAAAAAAAGTCATGCTCTGTGTCTGGTGGGATTGGAAAGGAATCCTATATTATGAGCTCCTACCACACAACCAAACGATAAATGCAGATAAGTACTGCTCGCAACTGGACGAATTAAAGACAGCGATTCAGGAAAAACGTCCAGAATTAGCTAATAGGAAGGGCGTCGTGTTCCATCAGGACAATGCCAGACCTCATGTTTCTTTGACTACCCGACAAAAATTGTTGGAGTTTGGCTGGGATGTGCTACCTCACCCACCGTATTCACCAGACATTGCACCTTCAGACTTTCACTTATTTAGGTCTTTGCAAAATTCTCTTAGCGGCAAGAACTTCAACTCTTTGATCGACATAAAAAACCACCTTGAGGAGTTTTTCGCCGAGAAACCTAAGAAGTTCTGGGAGAATGGAATCTTCCAGTTGCGTGAAAGATGGACAAAGGTTGTGAAACAAAACGGTGCATACATAAGTCAATAAATATTTATCGACATAAAAAAATGTTGCCTTTGAATTTTCCTTCAAAATCGGCACGAACTTTCCGGACGACCCAATACATCACGCTGTTATTGACGATCTAATCACGCGAATAGCCGACGTGTCTCACGTGTCCCGAGACACGCCAATTGTCTCATGCAAGAAAGTTAACTTGAAGATGCTAGACTTCCGGGCACATCTCTGTAATACGTTAGATTATATTAGATTTTTCCAAAGGTTTAGTCTCTTTTCTCAGCACTCTGACATAATTACTTAAATTTGAAATAAATTCTCGTTTTGTTACATTTGTGAAGAGTTTTGAAGAGTGAACATGTATGGCGTATTCAATCGACCGGTATCTTCGGATCATCTAATCAATGCTTTCTTCGACTGGAATGCGCTTTCAAAATGCGGCTGAAATATTTTTTAGACAAATTTCCTTTCACGAAGAAATCCGAAATTTACTCGAGACATGACAGAAAGTCACGGAAAACGAGGGCAAATAGTTTGATGATTGAATTGCATTGCACATATTATGCACCTAAAGCGAAGATATGCAGAAAAGAAATTAAAATGTTTTTACACACTTAATAGCATTAGACCACGTGCAGGGTGGCGGCACGTCGCTTATCGGTCACGCGTCATCGATAATTTATCGATTATTACGCCACGAACGTTCTTCACGTTCTTGGAGGAAGCTTAAAGTAGAACACTTGGAAGAATTAAAGAGATATTTTCAAGTTACAAAGATATCTCAAGTAAAAAATCACCCGTAATTCACTCAGAATACTTCTTACATAACAAAGAAAAACAATATACAAAATATCTTTAATAAACGTCCGCGTATATTTAACACGTTCAGTGTCGAGTTGATTTTTTGACTTCCATCATTTTGACTTTTATCACTCAGTATTTTATAATTTACCATAAAAATTTTTCTTTTTCTATAATTGTAGCTTGGTAGCATAGAGAATCCCTATTATGAGATATGCTCCTAATATGAGATATGGAGTTTCTGCTAAACTAGTGAGCACCATCTGTTAATTCCACCATAAACTTTTACTCTTGGTGTAAAATGTATTTAGTGAAAAATTCATTGTTCGTTATTGCGTTTAGCTTTTGCAAGAAAAGGTTTGTGAAATTGTGAACATGTCAAAGGAACTTAAGGTAAGTCTTCAACCTTGTTTATTACATAATAAAGAAATGGTTGGCAATAAATTCAGTATGCAATGATAGAGTAGAATCGTAGTAATAGGACAATACGCGATTTGTTGAATTGCTTAATTGTAGAGGTTAGATTTCACGATCGCGGAACCGCTAGGCGCGTGGCTCGTACAATGAGATATTCAGGGTACTCTTAATATGAGATAATTATTGCTCGAATATGAAGAGTATGTAGTGTAATACAAAGAAAGAAAATACTACGTTAAGGTTAAGAAAAGTTAATACGAATTTTTGTGTATTTAATTTTTATAGAATCTGACTATGGAGGTTAGGGAAACGAGGAAGCGTTGACGGTGGAATCGTGAAGATTTGGCGAAGGCTGTGGCAGCAGTATTTTTATAAAAATATCTAATAAAGTTTTTTAATTGCAATACTGATGTATTTTGCACTTTTAACACCGATTTCTCGAGGTATCTTATATTAGGAGCACACTTTCTCGATCCTGCGTAAAGCTCTTTTTTCAAATTTTTTTAATTTTCAGAAAAAATAATATTTAAATTAGATTTTTCATTTGACCAACCTAAAGCTTATTCTCTTCAAGAGAACGTATTACATTTTTAAATTCTGCCTATAGATTTCCTTACATTCGGCAAAATCGATATGGTATCTTCATAATCGGGGACTTTCCTATATCTTCCTTGATAATAAATTGCAATGATAAAAATATTATCGCGGTATACATGTTTATATAAACTATTCGATTCAACGAAGTGAGTATGGCAGCATCAACTCATGTAGGAGTGAAATCTGAAACACATTTATTTCTACATGCACCAAGCTCAGCAAGTCGGAAAGGAGCAAAAAGAACAGTATCAAAATCGGATTCCCACGGATGAAAAGAACATAGACGAACATCGGCTTCGACGTCGAAAATAAAATTGGAGTCAGCGGCGAGGAAGCTCCGCACTACCTCTTGCAGGGTGCGGTTAGTGAGTGCTGGGCGGATAGCCGGTGATCATTCGAGCACGAGTCGCCTTAAAGCGGAAACGTGGTCTCGAGGAGTGGTGCACGGCCCATCAACATAAGATCCCTTGACTTCTTTCTGGCGCTTCCCTCGCTGTGATACGCGCCCGTTGTCGCTATCCCGACAGCTGTCCTGCGATGACTGGCAGCACGGGAAGAAGTATCCACAGTGAGAACTTGTTCGGCGCTCGGCACGTTCTTCAGGGGCCGGATTGTGTCGGCGTAACCGGGCGCGGCTGTCCATCGCTGTGCGTGCGCGACGCCGGCCACCGCGCGCCAAGCACGCCTCGACCGGTCTATGATACTGTTAAGGCGATCGACGACCGGCGAGGCTCCGCACGTAAAACTCTTCGGCGACGCGAGCGCGATGAGACGACGAATGGTCCTCGATGCAGACCAACTGCCTCACAACACTGTCCATCGGCGACCGACTCGCCGCGATACTACTAACCC
>NC_039518.1:990515-1002506 GCF_003672135.1 Ooceraea biroi | reverse complement strand
GTATAATACATCGATACATGTGCATTATGTTTATATATATTGACTCACAAGGCAACTAACGCAACTGTCCCTCACCGATTTTGATGGGCTTTGGACATGTGTAGAGCATCGAAAAATATTAGACCCCTATTTTTTTTTAGCTGCGTATCTCAACGTTTAGGGGTTGAAACAGCCCCTCGAAGATAATGAATTTTTTTCATTTTTAGCGAATATCTTTGACAATATAAGATATATGAAAAAATGTTTTATACAAAAGTTTTATAGTATTTTATACTCTTTACAACGGTGTATCCACATTTTTCGAAAATGTCAAATTTTTTAATTTACCCCTATCTTCGAGGGGCTGTTTCAACCCCTAAACGTTGAGATACGCAGCTAAAAAAATAGGGGTCTAATATTTTTCGATGCTCTACAACATATCCAAAGCCCATCAAAATCGGTGAGGGACAGTTGTATTAGTTCCCTTGTCGGTCAAAAAGTTCGATTTTCAATAGCTGACGCCACATACATGTAATGATACAGACAACAATGTTGATAATCTCGATCTTGATAATCTGTGATAATCATGGACAACGCGATGACGATCACTTAAAGCGATCACAGCTGATAAATTTGTTTCTACTAAATGCAATAAAGTAAACTTTCATCACAAAAATCGAACTTTTCAACTGACCCGATATTATTTATTAGAAAGAACCGAGAAAGGAGAGAAGAGGGAGAGAGAGAGAGAAAGACGCGCGTAACACGCCGGCGTCGACGTCGGCGATACGCATGCGGTGGATCTGTAACATTGGTGCCAGCCGGAAATCAGGTCACTTGTATCAAACTGACCTACATACCGTTATCATCCGTATTATCGCCTTTGATAAAGCGTTTATTAACCGCGCGATTATGTTAGTGAAAGATTCATAATAGACGACTCTCTCTCCCCCCCCCCTTTCTCTCTCTCAGATTCTAATTTTACCTTGGAATTGCGTGCTTGCGGTATATCGGGGTTTCAGTATTTCGTTCTTCGTAATTTTCGCAATTGTCCTTAAGGTGATCCTGGAGTGACTAGTGAAAAGTGTTGCCAATTGCACACACACATATACAAAAGTTACAGTTGAAATGCTTTTTATAAAAATTTCGCAATTTGCACGCACAAAATTGCGGTTGTTTACAATCGGGATAAAATGAAGGAATATAATGAAGCTTTTCGAAGGGGCTTTAGAAGTGTAATAAAAAAGAATAGTATAAATGAAAATCTTGTACATACTTATACATACATGCAAGATTTTCATTTATACTATTCTTTTTTATTACACTTCTAAAGCCCCTTCGGAAAGCTTCATTATATTCCTTCATTTTATCCCGATTGTAAACAACCGCAATTTTGTGCGTGCAAATTGCGAAATTTTTATAAAAAGCATTTTTTTGTGCAAATGGCAGCACCATCGCGAAAAAATTCCCTAGTCACTCCAGCATCCCCTTAAAGGATATTTGTTCCTAGGGCAGGAATAGAGCTATTTTGTCTCTTCGTTGTCTGTTTTGTCCCTTTTGTTCTTGTTTTCCTCAATTTGCATTGCCGTCTTTTGTTCACCAGCGTTGCTCACCTCCAGCTCCCCTCGTCGAATTACTCGACACCTCGGCCCATCGATTTAATTCCTTTTTACTTATCCTTCACCCGCCTTCGCTCTGATGGCTGGGATGGTAATAATAATCCAGGGTAAAAACGCTCTCTCTCTCCTTCTTTTCCATCTCTCCCTCTTTCCGTCTCTGTCTCTCTCAGTCTCTCTTATCCAACGTCGCGCTAAAAATAACGGGCAAAACACGACGCGGACGACCTCGTCGTGGCCACCGTCCTTCCTCGATGCCTCAAACTCGTCAATTTGATATGGTTGCATGTCCGCCCTTGCAAACTTTCCAGCAAGACATCGCGCAAATGCACACGCCGAAAACGGTCGACCTTCCACACGTGTTTAGCATTATAGGCAATCGTATTATTGCATTAAGGGGGGAGCCTGCTTTAGAACGCTGAAAATAAGGTATATTTTACGAATTGTTTTTGGAGAAACTATACAGCGGATCATTATAAAACTTTGATGCATTTATTAATACATGTTTAAAGATAAACAAAATTATTTTTTTATTTGAATATATCGCTTGTAGAGGTCGTCCTGGAGAAATCTTAGTGCAGCCGCGTCGCCGGCGTTGCAAATTGCTGAGCATTCTCCTGCCTCCGAATTTCGTCTAAACTGAAAAATTGAAATATGTTCTCGTTATTTATGAATTCCCATCGTCGATGAACCAAAGAGAGAAGAAAAAAGTTGAAAAGTGCCAAAATGGTGGAGCTTAGAACACAAAAGTACGATTTTTAGGCAAAGTTGTTGAACTTTTTCATGCAAAAATAATTGTTTAACTTAATGTTTTTATGAATATTAAAGGTTCATCGACGATGGGAATTCATAAATAACGAGAAAATATTTCAATTTTTCAGTTTGGACGAAATTTGGAGGCAGGAGAATGCTCACCAATTTACAATGCATTTATTGGTACATGTTTAAAGATAAAAAAAATTATTTTTTGATTTGAATATATCGCCTGTAGAGGTCGTCCTGGAGAAATCTTAGTGCAGCCGCGTCGCCGACATTGCAAATTGGTGAGCGTTCTCCTGCCTCCAAATTTCGTCTAAACTGAAAAATTGAAATATGTTCTCGTTATTTATGAATTCCCATCGTCGATGAACCAAAGAGAGAAGAAAAAAGTTGAAAAGTGCCAAAATGGTGGAGCTTAGAACACAAAAGTACGATTTTTAGGCAAAGTTGTTGAACTTTTTCATGCAAAAATAATTGTTTAACTTAATGTTTTTATGAATATTAAAGGTTCATCGACGATGGGAATTCATAAATAACGAGAAAATATTTCAATTTTTCAGTTTGGATGAAATTTGGAGGCAGGAGAATGCTCACCAATTTACAATGCATTTATTGGTACATGTTTAAAGATAAAAAAAATTATTTTTTGATTGAATATATCGCTCGTAGAGGTCGTCCTGGAGAAATCTTTTCGCTCGTGCTAAATGCAAATCTGCTGAGAATAGATCGAAATTCACGAGTGTACTCTTAGTCGTAATTTCACGACAGTATTTTTATCATCTGCGGAATATTCTTGATTAATTTAATGTTCGATTCAATACTCATCATCGAGTATTTAAAATGTGTAAGACGTGATTACATTTTGTTTACTTTAGCATTCTTTTTAAGAGAAAACTTTGTTGAATGCACTAGATTAAACGTGGTCAGAAAATTTATTTTGAACAGACGAAGCATGTGTGTAACTTACGATATTAAAAATTCGCAATAACATTGTAATTATATTATAATTTTATGCCTGCAACGGGATATCCAAGTACAGATAGCGCAGATTATTAAGGGGGGAGCCTGCTTTAGAACGCTGAAAATAAGGTATATTTTACGAATTGTTTTTGGAGAAACTATACAGCGGATCATTATAAAACTTTGATGCATTTATTGGTACATGTTTAAAGATAAAAAAATTATTTTTTGGTTTGAATATATCGCTTGTAGAGGTCGTCCTGGAGAAATCTTAGTGCAGCCGCGTCGCCGGCGTTGCAAATTGCTGAGCATTCTCCTGCCTCCAAATTTCGTCTAAACTGAAAAATTGAAATATGTTCTCGTTATTTATGAATTCCCATCGTCGATGAACCAAAGAGAGAAGAAAAAAGTTGAAAAGTGCCAAAATGGTGGAGCTTAGAACACAAAAGTACGATTTTTAGGCAAAGTTGTTGAACTTTTTCATGCAAAAGTAATTGTTTAACTTAATGTTTTTATGAATATTAAAGGTTCATCGACGATGGGAATTCATAAATAACAAGAAAATATTTCAATTTTTCAATTTGGATGAAATTTGGAGGCAGGAGAATGCTCACCAATTTACAATAAGATGCCTCCAGGACGACCTCTACAGGCGATATATTCAAATCAAAAAATAATTTTGTTTATCTTTAAACATGTACTAATAAATGCATCAAAGTTTTATAATGATCCGCTGTATAGTTTCTCCAAAAAAAATTCGTAAAATTATACCTTATTTTCAACGTTCTAAAGCAGGCTCCCCCCTTAAGTCGATCGACGAGACTTAATGCAGCGGAAAAAAGATTCTAGTAGCGCAGTGGCAAGGCATTAATATGTAACACGCACGTCGTATCTTTACTTTTAAATGGTAATGTCGGTAACTTGTATTTTTAATTGTGTAATCAAATGGTAATTTGAAAAATTGTGTTTTTCAAATGTTGCACTCGGATTAATAGTGCATTCGAAAAGTCAAAGATCATTTGCGAACCAGTTGCTTCTCCGCACATGACTCAGCGCGATGTTACACATTTTTTCCTTATTGCTACGTCAGTAACATCGTTATTACGTGTCTGCATCGTGGCTTAATGCATTTCTATTTTACCGCTAAATTACGATTTTTCATCCACGGCCATCTGCGTACGAGTTTGGCGGAATGTTCTGTAACGTGGAACGAAAACTCTTTTCACAAATTCGTCTTATTGAAAGATGAAGACACATTAGCCAAAACTGACAAAACTAGTTCAGAAAAGGATTCTTGACGTTGAACGTCCTAATCCACTTAGACACACTTGACGAAAATGGTTGCGGTGGACACTTTACGTCTCACAAGGAAAGGTTTTTAGGTGTTACACTTGGATTTCAAAAATTTTTTGCATGCAGGTAGGGAGGTCCCCAAATAGAAGAAAAATTATAAAAGTAGCGGCCCAAATGCATATTTGCGCGCTATGTGCGCAATTTTCGATGTTAGGTTAATTGCTCAAAACTGCTATTTCCAATCGAATTCTTTACATTTTTTATTTCACCTAATGCACAACGCTTGAAAAAGAAATCAAAACCAAAATTAAAACTGAAGGAATTAAAAACCTCCCTTGACCAAATCTTTTATGTCCTCGTTATGGATTCTGATCAAATCTATTTAAAGTCGCATACAATAAATCACGCAGAAAGAGCAACCTACGATTTGCGCAATGTACAATTATTCCAAATTGTGTGCATTGGCAGTCGCAGTAAAAAATTAAAAAAGTTACGATGCAAATACCATTTTTGAGCAATGGGCCTTTTATACGCACTGTGCTCACGCGGCACGAGATTACATTAGACGCTCGTATTTTCTAAACACACACAAGTACACACACGCACACAAAATTATTCAAAGCAATATAAATGTGCATTAGGTGAAATAAAAAATGTAAAGAATTCGATTGGAAATAGCATTTTTGAGTAATTAACCTAACATCGAAAATTGCGCACGTAGCGCGCAAATATGCATTTGGGCCGCTACTTTTATTTTTTTTCTATTTGGGGACCTCCCTACCTGCATGCAAAAAATTTTTGAAATCCGAGTGTAACACCTAAAAACCTTTCCTTGTCAGTATGGCTTAAAATAGGGTAGACATTTCCATTGTTCTCATCGAAATTGTCGGCAAGTTTCTTCTTCCCTTAATTCAAATATCGAATTATTATTATTACTCGATACCCACACATCACTCTAAAAAAATAACTTTGAGTGCTGCAACGTCATTCGCAATTTCATTATTATAAAATATTCGATTGTAACATATATTCTATACCCGTTCTTTTCAGTGTTTTAATAATATATTTATATTAGCTGCTTGCAACAATTCATATGATATTAAAGCCACTTTCCTTCCTTCTTTTCCCATTGCTTTTAAATACTGTTGATTTATTAACTCAAAGCTGCTCCGCAAGCTCTTTTAATTTCCTTTAATTTTAAATCAGGCAAAGAAGGTAGTAAAGTAGGAAAAAGAAAGAGAATCAAACGATGACTGGTATTGTGCAGTGCGACGCGTTCTCCAAGCGAAAGTGCAAGCGAGAGTGTCGGTAATCGCGACACGAGAGGGAGAGAGTCATGGTTTACCTCATTCGAGACTCGCGGGTCGAGTCGAGAGCGAGAGCGCTTGCATCTCGGCCGCGTAACCGACTCGACGTAACAGCCGTAACTAGTACCATTGCCAACGAAAGCAGCTGCCGTCGCCGCAGAAAGTAAAAGCGGATGAGCCACTTTTCGCGCACGCGAGACGAGAGATGAGAGGAAGAGCGAGAGCGAAAGACTTTCGCTCATTCATCGTTATGGCTCTCGAGACAGCTCTCGGGACTGCTGCACGTTCGCCAATGCATTCTATGCTTACAAGGGGAGGCTTCGGTTGAAATCGGTGCGACTCTTTAGATATATAAGCGGCGCGCTTAAATCACTAATTCCTCGATTTCGCGAAAACTATTAGTTTGCGGATCTGATATGTATTAATAAACTTGCTTGTTTTTTAGCATTCGAACAATAATTGAAGATTTTGTCAAACGTTGTAAGTGCCAAAAATTAAAAAATTCGATTTTACCTGAAGTTTCAGTACTATTTTAATTTATTCACTTGAAAAAAAAGCACGTAAGGGAGACTCGAACTCGCAACGTTCAGCTCCGCAGGCAAGCGCCTTAAGGGGATGCTGGAGTTGCTAGTGAACTATTTTTTCACTATAGCGATGGTAATTGCAGTTTCGAAAATTCTCGTTATTGCTTGTGCAGAATAAAAAATCCTTTTTCACAAATGAAGTATAGATAGAAAGAAAGCCCGCTCTACACGACTTTATATTCAAAATGGAAAAAAGTTAAAAACTTGCATTTGTCTTTTCTAACTTTTTTCCATTTTGAATATAAAGTCTTGTAGAGCGGGCTTTCTTTCTGTCTATACTTCATTTGTGGAAAAGGATTTTTTATTCTGCACAAGCAATAAAGAGAATTTTCGAAACTGCAATTACCATCGCTATAGTGAAAAAATAGTTCACTAGCAACTCCAGCATCCCCTTAATCGCTACGCCACCACTTCGGTTGAAATCGGTGCAACTCTTTAGATATATAAGCGGCGCGCTTAAATCACTAATTCCACGATTTCGCGAAAACTATTAGTTTGCGGATCTGATATGTAGTAATAAAATTTGCTTGTTTTTTAGCAATCTATCGATCTCCCTAGGTCCAAAACCGATCCGGCGTCATGACCTTTGACTTCGATTTTTTCAAAAACGAAGGCGTAGTGACCTAAACCCTTTTACACGAGTTACTTTTGGATGTCCCCCAACCAGTATGTTAAAGCCGATCGAAATCGGTGGGCCGGAGGTTGTGGCCTCCCCTTGTTAGAGCTACACGGGAATCCGGCTGACGCGCTGCTCGATTCACTGTCGCTCGCGATGAATTAATTTATAGTAACAGAGGCTTCTCATGTGTCTGCGTGTGTGTGACTTGCCGATCTAATTATCACGCGATGGTTCATTAACGCGGTAAGTGACGCATTTGAACCTGTTGCGACTCCGAGTTACAATGCGAATGATGAGCTGATCGCTTGACCTTTCGCTGAATATTAATACCTCGAAATACTCGAAAAAGGAATCATAGGCCCATGTAGCTTAAGGAATAATGCAACGTTTCAAACTTTTAAGCGAAGAGGAATGGTAGGAATGGAGGTATTTTTAGGCGTTTCTCTAGTCTTGCTGATTTTTCAGATTATTAATTTCTTGCTGGATCACACCTTCCCGCGAACGCGTGAAATTTCCATACGTGGCGTGTCTACTCTTCGAGCGGCGTGCTCATTGCGCGTCCGACTCTCGTCTCTGCTCGGCTCGACCGGAATTACTTCTCGGGAAAATTGCTGGTCATTACGGTCGCCGATCATTATTGTTGGCCTTACTTTTCCGCGACGTTCAGTCTCCCCGCGTTATCGGACCTCTCTCTTTAGCCTTGACGATCATCCCGCACGAGCTCCCTCAGGAGGCCACGAAGATGTTCTCTCTTTCCCCTCTCTCTGTCCCTTTCATTTCTTCGCTACCGTGCTGATTATAGAAGCAAAACCGAATTGCATTTCAATCAGGTGCTAAAAGTCCCCTCAAGTCGATCATTAACTTCGCGCAATCGTATCAAATAATTTTTCGGTCAAGGTCGAGGCTATCTCGACTTTTCTTTTAACAGCGACAGCTGATAAGAAATATGAAAACGAACGAGTTACGAGGTGCAATAAATGCCTCGTTGTAATCGTCATCATCGGCGCCGAGTTGCGTGCACAAGCAGCTCACGGCACGGCTCTTTTACGCGCCGCGCGTAAGTTTTTCACCGAAACATTCGAACCGTATTCTCCGTAATGTCGGGCATAAGAATGACGTAAAGTGTCTTCTCTAACTGGGTATTAATCATATGGTTACAATGTGTGGCTGTTCTTAGTATTTTCTCCAACAATCGGTCTTAATCCTCTTGTTGGAAAATCCAGGAGTTATCCGCATATAATCCTTGACAGATTTTCGGCATTGTAAGCTTAAGGAAGGGATCCGACGATCTAGCGTTCCTCTAACGAAACAAACAGATAAATATACAATTGACTGATCGATACATGCATCTGCGTTGTGATCGTTTGCTGAACAATAGCAAGAAATGCATTGTCAGTGACAACAGATTTTTCTTCGTCTAGGTTTCAGGTGTCCCTTGTTCTGCAACTCTAGCCGTTTTTTCAGTAGCGACTATTCGGTTACGATATATCACGACGTCGTGAGAGGGATTTTTGTGTTAACAGGCTGACGTAGCAAATTTGTAACAAAATTAGCATTTTAAGCAGTACATTCCAAATTATTTATGATGTAACTTAGAAGTATGTGCAGAAGTTTACATCGCTTACGTATTAATAACGTTATGAGCTATTTATAGTAAATTGTCATGTATTACATTTCCATATTATCTTATACCAATTGCATCGTAAAAAACGCTACCGTAAAATATCTTGACTAAAACTATTTGTCTTTTATAAACTATTGTTATTTATTTAATTTTTTAATCTAAACTTTCTCGGAAATTTGTCCAAATAGAATTCTTTGTGCTTTGTACTAAATGCAATTTCTTGTTGTTAATGAGTTTTGAAACCTCCGGTAGTAAAAAGCAGAGTAAGGTAAAATTTATTACACGTCTATAATAGGATGGTGTAATTTCTTATATGTCAAAGTCGCCGAAAGATTTTAGCTAAACCGTACATACTGACACAGGTATACACAGTTGAGAAAATTATCCAAACTTTCTCCAGATGCAATAAAGTATACATATGTTCGCATGTAGAAATTTTTAGACTCTGCGTCCATTCATGTGAGCTTGCACCCATTATGTCTGCAATCTTCTAACAGGACTCTGCGCTTTCTTGTCTGTCGTAAATGTTTGAAATTCTTTGAAAACTTTAAATTCTTTGAAATTCTTTGAAAACTTTAAAATAATAAGAGAGCGCATTTATCTGCATAGGAAGGTACAATATATGTACAACTTTGCGCATTGCACACAGCTCGCAATGGAAACTAGTCTCTCTCCTGATCCATTTCATTTTAATTTATAATCAGTCGACAGACAAATATACCTGTGGTCAGGCGACGTTTGCAGACATTACGACCATCCGAGATGTTACCAGTAATCACGGACGTACGACTCTTCGTACAATCAGCAGATGCAATTTATCCGTGATGAATGAACTCGCGGTCGGTATTTCTGATCCCGGGAGTCTATTTTGATCTCGGACGCGTTATCGCGTGGGGAACTCTCGTGCTGTCTCTCATCGTTGGCGCAAGCAAGAGATCGTGTCGATTTGCGTGTTTTCTTCCTCGCATCGTCCTATCGGAATATATATTGGGTTGGCCAAAAAGTAATTGCGTTTTTTTATATAAATAAAAAGCGAATTTTTCATGGGAAACAAAAACTTTATTAAACAATATATTGTCCATTTTGTTTGATTATCTTTTGCCATTTTTCAGGCAACTTCATCATTCCGCGCTCAAAAAAGTTCTTATCTTTTTCAGCAAAAAACAATTCCAACAACGATTTCATATCCTCATCAGCAGTCAAGGTTTTACCATTCAAGGCGTTTTGCAAAGAACGAAACGAATGGTAATCTGATGGTGCCAGGTCTGGCGAATATGGTGGATGTGGTAACATCATGGTAACACATCCCATCCAAGCTGCAACAATTTTTCACGAGTGACCAAACTTGTACGTGGTCTAGCGTTATCATGGTGAAACGCAACACCTTTGCGATTCACCAATTCTCGACGTTTCTGTTTGATGGCATCATTTAGTTTATCCAGTTGACGACAGTATACGTCTGAATTAACGGTTTGATTCCTTGCAAGCAGCTCAAAATACACAATACCTTTAAAGTCCCACCAGACTGACAGCATAATCTTTCTTTGGTGAATATCTGCTTTTCAAGTGCTTCGAGCAGGTTCATCACGCTTGCTCCACGATCTTTTTCGTTTGACGTTGTTGTAGACGATCCATTTTTCGTCGCCTGTTATCATACGTTTCAAAAATGGATCATTTTCCTCACGTTTCAAAAGAGAATCGCAGACGTCAATACTCTTAGTGAGATGAATTTCTTCGAGCTCATGTGGTACCCAAATATCGAGTTTACTAATGTATCCAAGTCGTTTTAAATGGTTTTCAACACTCGATTCGATATGTTAAGATTCTCAGCAATCTCTCGTGTCGTTAAACGCCGATTGGAATCGATCAGTGCCTTTATTTTGTCATCATCAATTTCGATTGGCCTTCCTGAGCGTGGTGCATCTTTCACATTAAAATCTGCAGATCGAAATTTAGTAAACCAATTTTGACACTGCCGCAGTTTTAAAGCATCTTCGCCATATATTGGGTTGGCCAAAAAGTAATTGCGTAGTTTTTAATATAAATAAAAGGCGAATTTTTCATGGGAAACAAAAACTTTATTAAACAATATATTGTCCATTTTGTTTGATTATCTTTTGCCATTTTTCAGGCAACTTCGTGATTCCGCGCTCAAAAAAGTTCTTATCTTTTTCAGCAAAACACAATTCCAAGAACGATTGGATATCCTCATCAGCAGTCAAGGTTTTACCATTCAAGGCGTTTTGCAAAGAACGAAACGAATGGTAATCTGATGGTGCCAGGTCTGGCGAATATGGTGGATGTGGTAACATCATGGTAACACATCCCATCCAAGCTGCAACAATTTTTCACGAGTGACCAAACTTGTACGTGGTCTAGCGTTATCATGGTGAAACGCAACACCTTTGCGATTCACCAATTCTCGACGTTTCTGTTTGATGGCATCATTTAGTTTATCCAGTTGACGACAGTATACGTCTGAATTAACGGTTTGATTCCTTGCAAGCAGCTCAAAATACACAATACCTTTAAAGTCCCACCAGACTGACAGCATAATCTTTCTTTGGTGAATATCTGCTTTTCAAGTGCTTCGAGCAGGTTCATCACGCTTGCTCCACGATCTTTTTCGTTTGACGTTGTTGTAGACGATCCATTTTTCGTCGCCTGTTATCATACGTTTCAAAATGGATCATTTTCCTCACGTTTCAAAAGAGAATCGCAGATGTCAATACGCTCAGTGAGATGAATTTCTTCGAGCTCATGTGGTACCCAAATATCGAGCTTACTAATGTATCCAAGTCGTTTTAAATGGTTTTCAACACTCGATTTCGATATGTTAAGATTCTCAGCAATCTCTCGTGTCGTTAAACGCCGATTGGAATCGATCAGTGCCTTTATTTTGTCATCATCAATTTCGATTGGCCTTCCTGAGCGTGGTGCATCTTTCACATTAAAATCTCCAGATCGAAATTTAGTAAACCAATTTTGACACTGCCGCAGTTTTAAAGCATCTTCGCCATATATTGGGTTGGCCAAAAAGTAATTGCGTTGTTTTTAATATAAATAAAAGGCGAATTTTTCATGGGAAACAAAAAACTTTATTAAACAATATATTGTCCATTTTTGTTTGATTATCTTTTGCCATTTTTCAGGCAACTTCGTGATTCCGCGCTCAAAAAGTTCTTATCTTTTTCAGCAAAACACAATTCCAAGAACGATTGGATATCCTCATCAGCAGTCAAGGTTTTAC
>NC_039518.1:958971-990415 GCF_003672135.1 Ooceraea biroi | reverse complement strand
ATTCAAGGCGTTTTGCAAAGAACGAAACGCATGGTAATCTGATGGTGCCAGGTCTGGCGAATATGGTGGATGTGGTAACATCATGGTAAACATCCCATCCAAGCTGCAACAATTTTTCACGAGTGACCCAACTTGTACGTGTCTAGCGTTATCATGGTGAAACGCAACACCTTTGCGATTCACCATTCTCGACGTTTCTGTTTGATGGCATCATTTATTTTATCCAGTTGACGACAGTATACGTCTGAATTAAGGTTTGATTCCTTGCAAGCAGCTCAAAATACACAATACCTTTAAGTCCACCAGACTGACAGCATAATCTTTCTTTGGTGAATTCTGCTTTTCAAGTGCTTCGGCAGGTCATCCAGCTTGCTCCACGATCTTTTTCGTTTGACGTGTTGTAGACGATCCATTTTTCGTCGCCTGTTATCATACGTTTCAAAAATGGATCATTTTCCTCACGTTTCAAAAGAGAATCGCAGATGTCAATACGCTCAGTGAGATGAATTTCTTCGAGCTCATGTGGTACCCAAATATCGAGCTTACTAATGTATCCAAGTCGTTTTAAATGGTTTTCAACACTCGATTTCGATATGTTAAGATTCTCGGCAATCTCTCGTGTCGTTAAACGCCGATTGGAATCGATCAGTGCCTTTATTTGTCATCATCAATTTCGATTGGCCTTCCTGAGCGTGGTGCATCTTTCACATTAAAATCTGCAGATCGAAATTTAGTAAACCAATTTTGACACTGCCGGCAGTTTTAAAGCATCTTCGCCATATATTGGGTTGCACCAAAAGTAATTGCGTTTTTTTTAATATAAATAAAAGGCGAATTTTTCATGGGAAACAAAAACTTTATTAACAATATATTGTCTTTTTGTTTGATTATCTTTTGCCATTTTTCAGGCAACTTCTATTCGCGCTCAAAAAGTTCTTATCTTTTTCAGCAAACACAATTCCAAAACGATTGATATCCTCATCAGCAGTCAAGGTTTTACCATTCAAGGCGTTTTGCAAAAAGAAACGAATGGTAATCTGATGGTGCCAGGTCTGGCGATATGGTGGATGTGTACATCATGGTAACACATCCATCCAAGCTGCAACAATTTTTCACGAGTGACCAAACTTGTACGTGTCTAGCGTTATCATGTGAAACGCAACACCTTTGCGATTCACCAATTCTCGCCGTTTGTTTGATGGCATCGTTTAATTTATCCAGTTGACGACAGTATACGTCTGAATTAATGGTTTGATTCTTGCAAGCAGCTCAATACACAATACCTTTAAAGTCCACCAGACTGACAGCATAATCTTTCTTGGTGAATATCGCTTTAAGTGCTTCGAGCAGGTTCATCACGCTTGCTCCACGATCTTTTCGTTTGACGTTGTTGTAGACGATCGATTTTTCGTCGCCTGTTATCATACGTTCAAAAATGGATCTTTTCCTCACGTTTCAAAGAGAATCGCAGATGTCAATACGCCAGTGAGATGAATTTCTTCGAGCTCATGTGGTCCCAAATATCGAGCTTACTAATGTCCAAGTCGTTTTAAATGGTTTTCAACTCGATTTCGATATGTTAAGAATTCTCAGCAATCTCTCGTGTCGTTAAACGCCGATTGGAATCGATCAGTGCCTTTATTTTTGTCATCATCAATTTCGATTGCCTTCCTGAGCGTGGTGCATCTTCACATTAAAATCTCCAGATCGAAATTTAGTAAACCAATTTTGACACTGCGCAGTTTTAAAGCATCTTCGCCATATACATCACGTATTTTTATGAGCTTGCACAGCGTTGTTTCCCTTTCGGAAGTAATAAAAAAAATATGAGGAAAATGTTCTTTTTGATTTTCCCATTTTGAAATCGACGGCAAAGAACAATTGTTAACGAAATCGTGTACTTTTCTTTTTGTAAAACAAGCTTGAACTGTGAGTTGTTACCTACATAATGAATTTGCGGTTTAGAATTGAAGTTAGTTACATTTCAAGACCATGTATGTCCATCTATTGGAAGAAAACGCAATTACTTTTTGGCAACCCAATAGTTTCAAAGATCGGCAAGTCTTCTTAAGTGTGTTTAGACTGGATCATTCCGGATATTTCGCAGTCAGTGAGGTAGGAAATAAATCGAATAAGTAGGTTAGAATTTGGTAAAATCAAGGAAAGTTTAAAATTGATTTATGACTGGATGTTCTCATCATAACTATAAGTCGTTTCCAATTTGCCATGCGTCCAGATGGATCATAGGGATCAGGCTCGTCTCGTCTTTCTGCTGAGAATGCCGCTTTCTCTCTATATATACTCTTCTTTCTCTTTTTATTTGTTCTTTTGTACTATTTTGTATTTTGTACTTTTGTACTATTTTGATTTTTGACCTTTGTACTTTGTACTATAAAGTTTTATAACTTGGATCTTGTTTTGAGGTCAGATCTTGAAATGCAAGAGAAGGCTTTTCAACTAAGGTAAACCTGAGTCGAATCTTTACTTTCCTTTCCAACTTTTGAGGAAAGCATTATTACATTCTGCAAATATCAAGCGTTATTCGATGTATCGCGTGGGAAGAAACCAATACTTGTCGTAACGAAAACTGGCGCGGGAAAAATAGTCTTGCGTAGTTTACGTACGTAAGACTCGCTCGAGATGCATTTGGAGAAGACATTAAAATACAGGCGGTTTTTGCGTGTCACGTATCGTGAAGATAAGTGGCGCGCAAACTTCGCGTGCTGACCGTAATTCAAAAGCATCGGCGATATATCCTTGCTCGGCAGAAGAACTGCGGGGACCGAAGGAAAAAATGAGGATGAAAGAAACAGCAAGAGATGTATTCTTAATGACTTCGCATAATTTGTGTCATTTCTCTTCTCTATCTTGTTGCTCTTTTCCTCTGTTGCCGCGTATGCGATAACGTGTATTCGCGATGTTCCTTGCAACGGTACGTCGGAATGCGACGCACGAGTCCTTGACACATCCACATAGGTACACGCAGACCACGTCGTCAAGTGAGCGCATTGCTAATGCAAGGTTGTTTCGCGTTTCACAGATTCAACGCTAGCCTACGTACATGGGCTGCGTGACATTGTCAGCGACTCGATGTTTACCATTGATTGTATCACAACCAGCAGACTGCACGATCAGATACTTCGTCGTCTTTAAACCTGACATGTTAAAACTGACTAGCTATAGGTACGGCAATCGTTAGGAATAGGTTTGCTGAACAAGATAGAGAATTTTAGCGGGAATGCACAAATATGCTCGAAGTCATTTAAGCCAAAAATTACATCTCAACCAAATGCTGATCAATTATACTCTTTTTATAACGTTTGTTCCCAGTTTTCGAAACAAATGGTTTATGTATTATCGAAACAACGATATCTTTTTTGCCAACCCATTATTCGAAGCCAGCAGCAACTGGCTGCGCGCGTCACTTGATTTCAGATTCGGATTTTAGTGACGATAAGTTATTAATCATCTTACGTCCAGAAGTGCCATCGGAAGTTTGATACGAATAAAGGCAGACGTATTTTTCCACGGCAGTTTACGTACGACAGAGTAATGCTGGTTTTCACACGAAATCGAGTGGAAACATTAAAACGACTTGGATAACTTATAGCTGATATTTGACATAGAGCTTTTCCTCAAGTAAGAAAGTAAGTATTCGACTAGGTTTGACTATAAGCTCTTGCGATTTTTGAAATCGTAGGAATGCTCCATAGATCAACGTTATAAAAGGCCGTTATAAAAGAGTCACAACAGAACAAAATACGAAAAAGTCTAGTACAAGATGGACAATAGAACAAGAACAATCAAGCAGAATTACAGCAGATATTACCAAAAGAGAAGATTAGCTGCAGTTCTTCGGCTTAGAATGACGATGTGATTGGCGCTTGTAAATCACCTTAATTCAGACGGTCGTCGGCAACTGGCGCATACTAAATTGGCATAACGGACATGAAAGTGTTTAGATTGGAGAAATCGCATAAATATTTTACGAATTTCACTTGATACCTCCTTACCAAATGGTCACTACTTGAAAATTTATTGCCAGCTCTGCCGAAATATGGAGTGACCATGATGTCACTACCACCAATACTTGCAGATCTTGCAAACTCAGGCAAAATTACATTCGTTTCGTCTTCGCAACTTTGGCAATAAATCCTTGAATGGTAAACCTAACTGCTGATGCAGGAACCGAAATCCATTCTTTAGGTAATACGTCAGCTGTTTTCTGAAAAAGAAGTAACTATTTGGTTGAGGGGAATCAGATGTTTTTGCCGAAATGGCAAAGATATAATCAAACATGAAAATGGCAAACATGTTAATAGCTTGTTTCCCATAAATTCGCTTTTATTTATTACTTAAACCGAAAAGGAATAACCTTGCAGCTCATAAAAGTTACGTGATGTATGGCGAAGAGTGCTTTAAACTGCGCCAGTGTCAAAATTGGTTTACTTAAATTTCGATCTGGAGATTTTAATGTGAAAGATGCACCACGCTCAGGAAGGCCATCGAAATTGATGATGACAAAATAAAGGCACTGATCGATTCCAATCGGCGTTTAACGACACGAGAGATTGCTGAGAATCTTAACAATCGAAATCGAGTGTGAAAACCAATTTTAAAACGACTTGGATACATTAGTAAGCTCGATATTTGGGTACCACATGAGCTCGAAGAAATTCATCTCACTGAGCGTATTGACATCTGCGATCTTTTTGAAACGTGAGGAAATTGATCCATTTTGAACGTATGATAACAGGCGACGAAAAATCGATCGTCTACAACAACGTCAACGAAAAGATCGTGGAGCAAGCGTGATGAACCCTGCTCGAAGCACTTAAAAGCGGATATTCACCAAGAAAGATTATGCTGTCAGTCTGGTGGACTTTAAAGGTATTGTGTATTTTGAGCTGCTTGCAAGGAATCAAACCATTAATTCAGACGTATAACTGTCGTCAACTGGATAAATTAAACGATGCCATCAAACAGAAACGTCGAGAATTGGTGAATCGCAAAGGTGTTGCGTTTCACCATGAAACGCTAGACCAGTACAAGTTTGGTCAGCTCGTGAAAAATTGTTGCAGCTTGGATGGGATGTGTTCCATGATGTTACCACATCCACCATATTTCGACCAGACCTGGCAACCAATCAGATTACCATTCGTTTCGTTCTTTGCAAAACGCCTGAATGGTAAAACTTGACTGCTGATGAGGATATGAACCGTCGTTGTTGAATGTGTTTTGCTGAAAAAGATAAGAACTTTTTGAGCGCGGAATAGAAGTTGCCTGAAAAATGGCAAAGATAATCAAACAAAATGGACAATATATTGTTTAATAAGTTTTTGTTTCCCATGAAAAATTCGCCTTTATTTATATTAAAAAAAACGCAATTACTTTTTGGCCAACCCAATATATGGCGAAGATGCTTTAAAACTGCGGCAGTGTCAAATTGGTTTACTAAATTTCGATCTGCAGATTTTAATGTTAAAAGATGCACCACGCTCAGGAAGGCCAATCGAAATTGATGATGACAAATAAAGTTCACTGATCGATCCAATCGGCGTTTAACGACACGAAGATTGCCGAGAATCTTAACATATCGAAATCGAGTGTTGAAAACCATTTTAAAACGACTTGGATACATTAGTAAGCTCGATATTTGGGTACCACATGAGCTCGAAGAAAATTCATCTCACTGAGCGTATTGACATTGCGATTCTCTTTGAAACGTGAGGAAAATGATCATTTTTGAAACGTCATGATAACAGGCGACGAAAAAATGGTATCGTCTACAACACCGTAAACGAAAGATCGTGGAGCAAGCTGATGAACCTGCTCGAAGCACTTGAAAAGCAGTATATCACCAAAGAAAGATTATGCTGTCAGTCCTGGTGGGATTTAAAGGTATTGTGTATTTTGAGCTGCTTGCAAGGAATCAAACGCTAATTCAGACGTAACTGTCGTCAACTGGATAAATTAAATCGATTGCATCAACGGCGACGACGCTGCACGTCGCGACGCACAGTGGGCTAAACTCGAAAAAAAGCTGGCCAAAAGTAATACTCGAAAACATGACGTTTTAGAAAAAAATGTTTCAAATAAAAGTTATAGGGTTTTAAATCAGGTATTAGATAATAATACTAGTATGACCTTGAATAGCGTTGCCAAGGTCACGCAAAGGTCACCTTGAATTTTTTAAATGGGAACCTCCAGTTTTCATTAGATATTTTGTAGCTTACCTCAAGAGCTTTTCAGAACACTATAACAAAGTATTTATCCGTTAAATACTTCGAAGTTATGAAGCTTGAAAGTTACAGTCGCTACCGCGCCGCGTCGTACGTTTCGCGGCATTTAAAAATTTCACGGTGATCTGTACATGATCTTGACAACACTATCAAGGTCATACTGGTATTGCTATGTAATGCTTCACTTAAAAACCTACAACTTTCATTTCAAACATTTTTTACCAAAACGCCAAATTTTCGAGTTATTACGATATGAAAATTAAAATGAAACATCCTGTATATAACGCAAAGGTGTGCGTTGGTGTGCACAATTCAAACGGAAATACTTAGTTTGAATCCTACACAAGATGATAAAACAAGAATCCCAAACAGCCTTTACAGCTATTTAAAAAAATGATATTGAACTTTACTTCTTTCTTATATTTTAAGAAACCAAAAACTTAGATTAACACAAATTGATGAACAAACATTTTTAATGGTTATAACTGTTTGGGAAAAGAGTTTCAATTCTATTTATAGAGTAAAAAGCAAAATTACTTGCATCCGCATACAAGAATGTAAGCTATAGCCTATACTCATTCATAATTCGTTTTTCGGAACATTAACGCGTTGCCTCCTATTAATTGTTGATTAATGGGAAGGAAATTTTTCCTACGAAACTCCATTCACATTTTTGAAAATACTGATATCCATGAATCAAAAAAGGTCGAAATGCACAGATTTGCAAGAGTTGAAAAAATTCGACTTTTGGCCAGCTTTTTTCGATTCTAGCCCACTGTGCGGCGGTGCGGACCGCGAGATGCATAGATAATACGTAGGATTTCAATGCGAGAGGCCAGGAAGAGCGATCCCGGTAAGAGCTTCGCTCGTTTCTCGGATTGACACCGAATGCGGGTACGCTGACAGACGATTATTGTTGAATGCCATGCAAATTCGGAATCATAGCCCGTAATATTCATCCCGAGGAACACGCGAGTGCGTAACGGCGTGTGTCTCTCTCTCTCCGTCCCTCTCTCCTTCTCGCACTCTCTCTCATCACCAACAGCGTGTCTCGGTGTGTGAAGTGTGCCAAGGCCCGCCCCACTCCGCAATCCCATTTTCGAAACTAAAAGTAAAATCTAACCGATTGTGTTGTTACGCGGTGTTACCGTAATGCATATTTCTGTCGCATATGGGCGGGGAGGAAGAGGGAGGAGGGGTGGGAGAAACTCTGGTCGTGTACCGTTTACGCAAATCCGGATTAGCGGACGATACCGTTCAGAGAGCACTCCGATCCGATATTACGAAGACCGATAAAAGTGATAAACGACGACGCGACACAGTGTGCCGCTTTGTGCTCTTCCTTCATTGTCTCGATCGGTCAGTCGTTTAGCGTGGCGCTTCGCGCGTGGTTTTCCTCGCGACCAGCGACTGGCCCGGAGTCCCGTATTCGCCTGACCCACATTTCTCGCGTTCCTCGATATTCGAGAGACGGACGATCTTTCCCTCCCCGATTCGAGCGATAATAATGAAGCGCCGAGGAAACGGCGATTCGGGCACAGATCCCAGTCCCGGGGATCGCACTTCGAACGTTCGACGAGTAAAATCGACTTCGCCGCCGCATCGACGACCGGGTCTCCGCGCGCGTTTCCGAAAAAAGCTTGCTCGCCCCGGCGCGCGTGACCATTTCCCAGGTAGTATCGCCGTGTCCGTGGTCTCTCGCAATGAAGATTTCGCAAAAATCGCCGCTCTCCTTGTTTCGCTGGCGGCGAAAAGATAGCGGGAGCGAGATGGTAACAGAAGCAAGGAGCGACAGAGAAAGAGAGAGAAATATATATATATATGGCGGGGAGCGTTTTATCCACGAAACGAATCGTTGTTTTGCAGGCCAGTTCGCACGTCCTTGACACATTTACCCACATAGGGTACCGCGAGACCACGCGCTAGTGTGGAGGCGCTATATCTATGCCTGTATCGCGTCCACGTGTGAGTGCGTGCGTGCGTCGCATCAACGGACGTACCGTTGCAAGGAACATCGCGAATACACGTTATCGCATACGCGGGCAACGAGAGGAAAAGAGCAAGCAAGATAGAGAAAGAGAAATGACACAAATATGCGAAGTCATTTAAGAATTACATCTCTTGCTGTTTCTTTCATCCTCATTTTCCTTCGGGTCCCCGCCAGTTTTCTGCCGACGAAGGGATATATCGCCGATGCTTTTTGAATTACGGTCAGCACGCGAAGGTGCCGCGCACTTATCTTCGACCGATTACGTGACACGCAAAAACCGCCCTTGTATTTTAATTCTTCTCCAAATGCATCTCGAGCGAGTTCTTACTACGTAACTACGCAAGACTATTTTTCCCCGCGCCAAGTTTTCGTTACGACAAGTAATGTGGTTCTCCCACGCGATACATCGAATAACGCGTGATATTTGCAGAATTGTAATAATGCTTTCCTCAAAGTGGAAAGAAAGTAAAGAATTCGACTCAGGTTTACTTAGGTGAAAGCCTTCTCTTGCATTTCAAGATCTGAACCTCAAACAAGATCCCAAAGTTATAAAACCTTTATAGTACAAAAGTACAAAGGTACAAAAATACAAAATAGTACAAAAGTACAAAAATACAAAATAGTACAAAAGAACAAAATACAAAAGAGAAAGAGAGATATATATAAGAGGAAGAAAGCGGCATTCTCAGGCAGAATAGACGAGACGAGCCTGATCCCTATTTGATCCCATCTGGAACGCATGGCAAATTGGAAACGGACTTTATGAGTTTATGAGTGGAGAACAATCCAGTCAATAAATACAATTTTAAACTTTCCTTGATTTTACCAAATTCTAACCTACTATTCGATTTATTTCCTACCTCACTGACTGCGAAATATCCGGAATGATCCATCTAAACACACTTAAAATACTTGCGATCTTTGAAACTATTGGGTTGGCCAAAAAGTAATTGCGTTTTCTTCCAATAGATGGACATACATGTCTTGAAATGTAACTAACTTCATTCTAAACCGCAAATTCATTATGTAGGTTAACAACTCACAGTTCAAGCTTGTTTTACAAAAAGAAAGTACACGATTTCGTTAACAATTGTTTCTTTGCCGTCGATTTCAAAATGGAAAATCAAAAAGAACATTTTCCTCATATTTTGTTTTATTACTTCCGAAAAGGGAAAAACGCTGTGCAAGCTCATAAAAAGTTACGTGATGTATATGGCGAAGATGCTTTAAAACTGCGGCAGTGTCAAAATTGGTTTACTAAATTTCGATCTGGAGATTTTAATGTGAAAGATGCACCACGCTCAGGAAGGCCAATCGAAATTGATGATGACAAAATAAAGGCACTGATCGATTCCAATCGGCGTTTAACGACACGAGAGATTGCTGAGAATCTTAACATATCGAAATCGAGTGTCGAAAACCATTTAAAACGACTTGGATACATTAGTAAGCTCGATATTTGGGTACCACATGAGCTCGAAGAAATTCATCTCACTGAGCGTATTGACATCTGCGATTCTCTTTTGAAACGTGAGGAAAATGATCCATTTTTGAAACGTATGATAACAGGCGACGAAAAATCGATCGTCTACAACAACGTCAAACGAAAAAGATCGTGGAGCAAGCGTGATGAACCTGCTCGAAGCACTTAAAAAGCGGATATTCACCAAAGAAAGATTATGCTGTCAGTCTGGTGGGACTTTAAAGGTATTGTGTATTTTGAGCTGCTTGCAAGGAATCAAACCATTAATTCAGACGTATACTGTCGTCAACTGGATAAATTAAACGATGCCATCAAACAGAAACGTCGAGAATTGGTGAATCGCAAAGGTGTTGCGTTTCACCATGATAACGCTAGACCACGTACAAGTTTGGTCACTCGTGAAAAATTGTTGCAGCTTGGATGGGATGTGTTACCATGATGTTACCACATCCACCATATTCGCCAGACCTGGCACCATCAGATTACCATTCGTTTCGTTCTTTGCAAAACGCCTTGAATGGTAAAACCTTTACTGCTGATGAGGATATGAAATCGTTGTTGGAATTGTGTTTTGCTGAAAAAGATAAGAACTTTTTTGAGCGCGGAATGATGAAGTTGCCTGAAAAATGGCAAAAGATAATCAAACAAAATGGACAATATATTGTTTAATAAAGTTTTTGTTTCCCATGAAAAATTCGCCTTTTATTTATATTAAAAAAAACGCAATTACTTTTTGGCCAACCCAATATATGGCGAAGATGCTTTAAAACTGCGGCAGTGTCAAAATTGGTTTACTAAATTTCGATCTGCAGATTTTAATGTGAAAGATGCACCACGCTCAGGAAGGCCAATCGAAATTGATGATGACAAAATAAAGGCACTGATCGATTCCAATCGGCGTTTAACGACACGAGAGATTGCCGAGAATCTTAACATATCGAAATCGAGTGTTGAAAACCATTTAAAACGACTTGGATACATTAGTAAGCTCGATATTTGGGTACCACATGAGCTCGAAGAAATTCATCTCACTGAGCGTATTGACATCTGCGATTCTCTTTTGAAACGTGAGGAAAATGATCGATTTTTGAAACGTATGATAACAGGCGACGAAAAATGGATCGTCTACAACAACGTCAAACGAAAAAGATCGTGGAGCAAGCATGATGAACCTGCTCGAAGCACTTGAAAAGCAGATATTCACCAAAGAAAGATTATGCTGTCAGTCTGGTGGGACTTTAAAGGTATTGTGTATTTTGAGCTGCTTGCAAGGAATCAAACCATTAATTCAGACGTATACTGTCGTCAACTGGATAAATTAAACGATGCCATCAAACAGAAACGTCGAGAATTGGTGAATCGCAAAGGTGTTGCGTTTCACCATGATAACGCTAGACCACGTACAAGTTTGGTCACTCGTGAAAAATTGTTGCAGCTTGGATGGGATGTGTTACCATGATGTTACCACATCCACCATATTCGCCAGACCTGGCACCATCAGATTACCATTCGTTTCGTTCTTTGCAAAACGCCTTGAATGGTAAAACCTTGACTGCTGATGAGGATATCCAATCGTTCTTGGAATTGTGTTTTGCTGAAAAAGATAAGAACTTTTTTGAGCGCGGAATCACGAAGTTGCCTGAAAAATGGCAAAAGATAATCAAACAAAATGGACAATATATTGTTTAATAAAGTTTTTGTTTCCCATGAAAAATTCGCCTTTTATTTATATTAAAAACAACGCAATTACTTTTTGGCCAACCCAATATATGGCGAAGATGCTTTAAAACTGCGGCAGTGTCAAAATTGGTTTACTAAATTTCGATCTGGAGATTTTAATGTGAAAGATGCACTACGCTCAGGAAGGCCAATCGAAATTGATGATGACAAAATAAAGGCACTGATCGATTCCAATCGGCGTTTAACGACACGAGAGATTGCTGAGAATCTTAACATATCGAAATCGAGTGTTGAAAACCATTTAAAACGACTTGGATACATTAGTAAGCTCGATATTTGGGTACCACATGAGCTCGAAGAAATTCATCTCACTAAGAGTATTGACGTCTGCGATTCTCTTTTGAAACGTGAGGAAAATGATCCATTTTTGAAACGTATGATAACAGGCGACGAAAAATGGATCGTCTACAACAACGTCAAACGAAAAAGATCGTGGAGCAAGCGTGATGAACCTGCTCGAAGCACTTGAAAAGCAGATATTCACCAAAGAAAGATTACGCTGTCAGTCTGGTGGGACTTTAAAGGTATTGTGTGTTTTGAGCTGCTTGCAAGGAATCAAACCATTAATTCAGACGTATACTGTCGTCAACTGGATAAATTAAACGATGCCATCAAACAGAAACGTCGAGAATTGGTGAATCGCAAAGGTGTTGCGTTTCACCATGATAACGCTAGACCACGTACAAGTTTGGTCACTCGTGAAAAATTGTTGCAGCTTGGATGGGATGTGTTACCATGATGTTACCACATCCACCATATTCGCCAGACCTGGCACCATCAGATTACCATTCGTTTCGTTCTTTGCAAAACGCCTTGAATGGTAAAACCTTGACTGCTGATGAGGATATCCAATCGTTCTTGGAATTGTGTTTTGCTGAAAAAGATAAGAACTTTTTTGAGCGCGGAATCACGAAGTTGCCTGAAAAATGGCAAAAGATAATCAAACAAAATGGACAATATATTGTTTAATAAAGTTTTTGTTTCCCATGAAAAATTCGCCTTTTATTTATATTAAAAACTACGCAATTACTTTTTGGCCAACCCAATATATGGCGAAGATGCTTTAAAACTGCGGCAGTGTCAAAATTGGTTTACTAAATTTCGATCTGCAGATTTTAATGTGAAAGATGCACCACGCTCAGGAAGGCCAATCGAAATTGATGATGACAAAATAAAGGCACTGATCGATTCCAATCGGCGTTTAACGACACGAGAGATTGCTGAGAATCTTAACATATCGAAATCGAGTGTTGAAAACCATTTAAAACGACTTGGATACATTAGTAAACTCGATATTTGGGTACCACATGAGCTCGAAGAAATTCATCTCACTAAGAGTATTGACGTCTGCGATTCTCTTTTGAAACGTGAGGAAAATGATCCATTTTTGAAACGTATGATAACAGGCGACGAAAAATGGATCGTCTACAACAACGTCAAACGAAAAAGATCGTGGAGCAAGCGTGATGAACCTGCTCGAAGCACTTGAAAAGCAGATATTCACCAAAGAAAGATTATGCTGTCAGTCTGGTGGGACTTTAAAGGTATTGTGTATTTTGAGCTGCTTGCAAGGAATCAAACCGTTAATTCAGACGTATACTGTCGTCAACTGGATAAACTAAATGATGCCATCAAACAGAAACGTCGAGAATTGGTGAATCGCAAAGGTGTTGCGTTTCACCATGATAACGCTAGACCACGTACAAGTTTGGTCACTCGTGAAAAATTGTTGCAGCTTGGATGGGATGTGTTACCATGATGTTACCACATCCACCATATTCGCCAGACCTGGCACCATCAGATTACCATTCGTTTCGTTCTTTGCAAAACGCCTTGAATGGTAAAACCTTGACTGCTGATGAGGATATGAAATCGTTGTTGGAATTGTTTTTTGCTGAAAAAGATAAGAACTTTTTTGAGCGCGGAATGATGAAGTTGCCTGAAAAATGGCAAAAGATAATCAAACAAAATGGACAATATATTGTTTAATAAAGTTTTTGTTTCCCATGAAAAATTCGCTTTTTATTTATATAAAAAAACGCAATTACTTTTTGGCCAACCCAATATATATTCCGATAGGACGATGCGAGGAAGAAAACACGCAAATCGACACGATCTCTTGCTTGCGCCAACGATGAGAGACAGCACGAGAGTTCCCCACGCGATAACGCGTCCGAGATCAAAATAGACTCCCGGGATCAGAAATACCGACCGCGAGTTCATTCATCACGGATAAATTGCATCTGCTGATTGTACGAAGAGTCGTACGTCCGTGATTACTGGTAACATCTCGGATGGTCGTAATGTCTGCAAACGTCGCCTGACCACAGGTATATTTGTCTGTCGACTGATTATAAATTAAAATGAAATGGATCAGGAGAGAGACTAGTTTCCATTGCGAGCTGTGTGCAATGCGCAAAGTTGTACATATATTGTACCTTCCTATGCAGATAAATGCGCTCTCTTATTATTTTAAAGTTTTCAAAGAATTTCAAAGAATTTAAAGTTTTCAAAGAATTTCAAACATTTACGACAGACAAGAAAGCGCAGAGTCCTGTTAGAAGATTGCAGACATAATGGGTGCAAGCTCACATGAATGGACGCAGAGTCTAAAAATTTCTACATGCGAACATATGTATACTTTATTGCATCTGGAGAAAGTTTGGATAATTTTCTCAACTGTGTATACCTGTGTCAGTATGTACGGTTTAGCTAAAATCTTTCGGCGACTTTGACATATAAGAAATTACACCATCCTATTATAGACGTGTAATAAATTTTACCTTACTCTGCTTTTTACTACCGGAGGTTTCAAAACTCATTAACAACAAGAAATTGCATTTAGTACAAAGCACAAAGAATTCTATTTGGACAAATTTCCGAGAAAGTTTAGATTAAAAAATTAAATAAATAACAATAGTTTATAAAAGACAAATAGTTTTAGTCAAGATATTTTACGGTAGCGTTTTTTACGATGCAATTGGTATAAGATAATATGGAAATGTAATACATGACAATTTACTATAAATAGCTCATAACGTTATTAATACGTAAGCGATGTAAACTTCTGCACATACTTCTAAGTTACATCATAAATAATTTGGAATGTACTGCTTAAAATGCTAATTTTGTTACAAATTTGCTACGTCAGCCTGTTAACACAAAAATCCCTCTCACGACGTCGTGATATATCGTAACCGAATAGTCGCTACTGAAAAAACGGCTAGAGTTGCAGAACAAGGGACACCTGAAACCTAGACGAAGAAAAATCTGTTGTCACTGACAATGCATTTCTTGCTATTGTTCAGCAAACGATCACAACGCAGATGCATGTATCGATCAGTCAATTGTATATTTATCTGTTTGTTTCGTTAGAGGAACGCTAGATCGTCGGATCCCTTCCTTAAGCTTACAATGCCGAAAATCTGTCAAGGATTATATGCGGATAACTCCTGGATTTTCCAACAAGAGGATTAAGACCGATTGTTGGAGAAAATACTAAGAACAGCCACACATTGTAACCATATGATTAATACCCAGTTAGAGAAGACACTTTACGTCATTCTTATACCCGACATTACGGAGAATACGGTTCGAATGTTTCGGTGAAAAACTTACGCGCGGCGCGTAAAAGAGCCGTGCCGTGAGCTGCTTGTGCACGCAACTCGGCGCCGATGATGACGATTACAACGAGGCATTTATTGCACCTCGTAACTCGTTCGTTTTCATATTTCTTATCAGCTGTCGCTGTTAAAAGAAAAGTCGAGATAGCCTCGACCTTGACCGAAAAATTATTTGATACGATTGCGCGAAGTTAATGATCGACTTGAGGGGACTTTTAGCACCTGATTGAAATGCAATTCGGTTTTGCTTCTATAATCAGCACGGTAGCGAAGAAATGAAAGGGACAGAGAGAGGGGAAAGAGAGAACATCTTCGTGGCCTCCTGAGGGAGCTCGTGCGGGATGATCGTCAAGGCTAAAGAGAGAGGTCCGATAACGCGGGGAGACTGAACGTCGCGGAAAAGTAAGGCCAACAATAATGATCGGCGACCGTAATGACCAGCAATTTTCCCGAGAAGTAATTCCGGTCGAGCCGAGCAGAGACGAGAGTCGGACGCGCAATGAGCACGCCGCTCGAAGAGTAGACACGCCACGTATGGAAATTTCACGCGTTCGCGGGAAGGTGTGATCCAGCAAGAAATTAATAATCTGAAAAATCAGCAAGACTGGAGAAACGCCTAAAAATACCTCCATTCCTACCATTCCTCTTCGCTTAAAAGTTTGAAACGTTGCATTATTCCTTAAGCTACATGGGCCTATGATTCCTTTTTCGAGTATTTCGAGGTATTAATATTCAGCGAAAGGTCAAGCGATCAGCTCATCATTCGCATTGTAACTCGGAGTCGCAACAGGTTCAAATGCGTCACTTACCGCGTTAATGAACCATCGCGTGATAATTAGATCGGCAAGTCACACACACGCAGACACATGAGAAGCCTCTGTTACTATAAATTAATTCATCGCGAGCGACAGTGAATCGAGCAGCGCGTCAGCCGGATTCCCGTGTAGCTCTAACAAGGGGAGGCCACAACCTCCGGCCCACCGATTTCGATCGGCTTTAACATACTGGTTGGGGGACATCCAAAAGTAACTCGTGTAAAAGGGTTTAGGTCACTACGCCTTCGTTTTTGAAAAAATCGAAGTCAAAGGTCATGACGCCGGATCGGTTTTGGACCTAGGGAGATCGATAGATTGCTAAAAAACAAGCAAATTTTATTACTACATATCAGATCCGCAAACTAATAGTTTTCGCGAAATCGTGGAATTAGTGATTTAAGCGCGCCGCTTATATATCTAAAGAGTTGCACCGATTTCAACCGAAGTGGCGGCGTAGCGATTAAGGGGATGCTGGAGTTGCTAGTGAACTATTTTTTCACTATAGCGATGGTAATTGCAGTTTCGAACATTCTCTTTATTGCTTGTGCAGAATAAAAAATCCTTTTCCACAAATGAAGTATAGATAGAAAGAAAGCCCGCTCTACAGGACTTTATATTCAAAATGGAAAAAAGTTAGAAAAGACAAATGCAAGTTTTTAACTTTTTTCCATTTTGAATATAAAGTCGTGTAGAGCGGGCTTTCTTTCTATCTATACTTCATTTGTGAAAAAGGATTTTTTATTCTGCACAAGCAATAACGAGAATTTTCGAAACTGCAATTACCATCGCTATAGTGAAAAAAAAGTTAAAAACTTGCATTTGTCTTTTCTAACTTTTTCCATTTTAAATATAAAGTCCTGTAGAGCGGGCTTTCTTTCTATCTATACTTCATTTGTGGAAAAGGATTTTTTATTCTGCACAAGCAATAAAGAGAATTTTCGAAACTGCAATTACCATCGCTATAGTGAAAAAAAAGTTAAAAACTTGCATTTGTCTTTTCTAACTTTTTTCCATTTTGAATATAAAGTCCTGTAGAGCGGGCTTTCTTTCTATCTATACTTCATTTGTGGAAAAGGATTTTTTATTCTGCACAAGCAATAAAGAGAATTTTCGAAACTGCAATTACCATCGCTATAGTGAAAAAAAAGTTAAACTTGCATTTGTCTTTTCTAACTTTTTTCCATTTTGCATATAAAGTCCTGTAGAACGGGCTTTTTTTCTATCTATACTTCATTTGTGGAAAAGGATTTTTTATTCTGCACAAGCAATAAAGAGAATTTTCGAAACTGCAATTACCATCGCTATAGTGAAAAAAAAGTTAAAAACTTGCATTTGTCTTTTCTAACTTTTTTCCATTTTGCATATAAAGTCCTGTAGAACGGGCTTTCTTTCTATCTATACTTCATTTGTGGAAAAGGATTTTTTATTCTGCACAAGCAATAAAGAGAATTTTCGAAACTGCAATTACCATCGCTATAGTGAAAAAAAGTTAAAAACTTGCATTTGTCTTTTCTAACTTTTTTCCATTTTGAATATAAAGTCCTGTAGAGCGGGCTTTCTTTCTATCTATACTTCATTTGTGGAAAAGGATTTTTTATTCTGCACAAGCAATAAAGAGAATTTTCGAAACTGCAATTACCATCGCTATAGTGAAAAAAAAGTTAAAAACTTGCATTTGTCTTTTCTAACTTTTTTCCATTTTGCATATAAAGTCCTGTAGAACGGGCTTTCTTTCTATCTATACTTCATTTGTGGAAAAGGATTTTTTATTCTGCACAAGCAATAAAGAGAATTTTCGAAACTGCAATTACCATCGCTATAGTGAAAAAAAGTTAAAAACTTGCATTTGTCTTTTCTAACTTTTTTCCATTTTGAATATAAAGTCCTGTAGAGCGGGCTTTCTTTCTATCTATACTTCATTTGTGGAAAAGGATTTTTTATTCTGCACAAGCAATAAAGAGAATTTTCGAAACTGCAATTACCATCGCTATAGTGAAAAAAAAGTTAAAAACTTGCATTTGTCTTTTCTAACTTTTTCCATTTTAAATATAAAGTCCTGTAGAGCGGGCTTTCTTTCTATCTATACTTCATTTGTGGAAAAGGATTTTTTATTCTGCACAAGCAATAAAGAGAATTTTCGAAACTGCAATTACCATCGCTATAGTGAAAAAAAGTTAAAAACTTGCATTTGTCTTTTCTAACTTTTTTCCATTTTGAATATAAAGTCCTGTAGAGCGGACTTTCTTTCTATCTATACTTCATTTGTGGTAAAGGATTTTTTATTCTGCACAAGCAATAAAGAGAATTTTCGAAACTGCAATTACCATCGCTATAGTGAAAAAAAAGTTAAAAACTTGCATTTGTCTTTTCTAACTTTTTTCCATTTTGAATATAAAGTCCTGTAGAGCGGGCTTTCTTTCTATCTATACTTCATTTGTGGAAAAGGATTTTTTATTCTGCACAAGCAATAAAGAGAATTTTCGAAACTGCAATTACCATCGCTATAGTGAAAAAAAAGTTAAACTTGCATTTGTCTTTTCTAACTTTTTTCCATTTTGAATATAAAGTCCTGTAGAGCGGGCTTTCTTTCTATCTATACTTCATTTGTGGAAAAGGATTTTTTATTCTGCACAAGCAATAAAGAGAATTTTCGAAACTGCAATTACCATCGCTATAGTGAAAAAAAAGTTAAAAACTTGCATTTGTCTTTTCTAACTTTTTTCCATTTTGAATATAAAGTCCTGTAGAGCGGGCTTTCTTTCTATCTATACTTCATTTGTGGAAAAGGATTTTTTATTCTGCACAAGCAATAAAGAGAATTTTCGAAACTGCAATTACCATCGCTATAGTGAAAAAATAGTTCACTAGCAACTCCAGCATCCCCTTAAGGCGCTTGCCTGCGGAGCTGAACGTTGCGAGTTCGAGTCTCCCTTACGTGCTTTTTTTTCAAGTGAATAAATTAAAATAGTACTGAAACTTCAGGTAAAATCGAATTTTTTAATTTTTGGCACTTACAACGTTTGACAAAATCTTCAATTATTGTTCGAATGCTAAAAAACAAGCAAGTTTATTAATACATATCAGATCCGCAAACTAATAGTTTTCGCGAAATCGAGGAATTAGTGATTTAAGCGCGCCGCTTATATATCTAAAGAGTCGCACCGATTTCAACCGAAGCCTCCCCTTGTAAGCATAGAATGCATTGGCGAACGTGCAGCAGTCCCGAGAGCTGTCTCGAGAGCCATAACGATGAATGAGCGAAAGTCTTTCGCTCTCGCTCTTCCTCTCATCTCTCGTCTCGCGTGCGCGAAAAGTGGCTCATCCGCTTTTACTTTCTGCGGCGACGGCAGCTACTTTCGTTGGCAATGGTACTAGTTACGGCTGTTACGTCGAGTCGGTTACGCGGCCGAGATGCAAGCGCTCTCGCTCTCGACTCGACCCGCGAGTCTCGAATGAGGTAAACCATGACTCTCTCCCTCTCGTGTCGCGATTACCGACACTCTCGCTTGCACTTTCGCTTGGAGAACGCGTCGCACTGCACAATACCAGTCATCGTTTGATTCTCTTTCTTTTTCCTACTTTACTACCTTCTTTGCCTGATTTAAAATTAAAGGAAATTAAAAGAGCTTGCGGGGCAGCTTTGAGTTAATAAATCAACAGTATTTAAAAGCAATGGGAAAAGAAGGAAGGAAAGTGGCTTTAATATCATATGAATTGTTGCAAGCAGCTAATATAAATATATTATTAAAACACTGAAAAGAACGGGTATAGAATATATGTTACAATCGAATATTTTATAATAATGAAATTGCGAATGACGTTGCAGCACTCAAAGTTATTTTTTTAGAGTGATGTGTGGGTATCGAGTAATAATAATAATTCGATATTTGAATTAAGGGAAGAAGAAACTTGCCGACAATTTCGATGAGAACAATGGAAATGTCTACCCTATTTTAAGCCATACTGACAAGGAAAGGTTTTTAGGTGTTACACTCGGATTTCAAAAATTTTTTGCATGCAGGTAGGGAGGTCCCCAAATAGAAAAAAAATAAAAGTAGCGGCCCAAATGCATATTTGCGCGCTACGTGCGCAATTTTCGATGTTAGGTTAATTACTCAAAAATGCTATTTCCAATCGAATTCTTTACATTTTTTATTTCACCTAATGCACATTTATATTGCTTTGAATAATTTTGTGTGCGTGTGTGTACTTGTGTGTGTTTAGAAAATACGAGCGTCTAATGTAATCTCGTGCCGCGCGAGCACAGTGCGTATAAAAGGCCCATTGCTCAAAAATGGTATTTGCATCGTAACTTTTTTAATTTTTTACTGCGACTGCCAATGCACACAATTTGGAATAATTGTACATTGCGCAAATCGTAGGTTTGCTCTTTCTGCGTGATTTATTGTATGCGACTTTAAATAGATTTGATCAGAATCCATAACGAGGACATAAAAGATTTGGTCAAGGGAGGTTTTTAATTCCTTCAGTTTTAATTTTGGTTTTGATTTCTTTTTAAGCGTTGTGCATTAGGTGAAATAAAAAATGTAAAGAATTCGATTGAAATAGCAGTTTTGAGCAATTAACCTAACATCGAAAATTGCGCACATAGCGCGCAAATATGCATTTGGGCCGCTACTTTTATAATTTTTTCTTCTATTTGGGGACCTCCTACCTGCATGCAAAAAATTTTTGAAATCCAGTGTAACACCTAAAAACCTTTCCTTGTGAGACGTAAAGTGTCCACCGCAACCATTTTCGTCAAGTGTGTCTAAGTGGATTAGGACGTTCAACGTCAAGAATCCTTTTCTTGAAAAGCAGATATTCACCAAAGAAAGATTATGCTGTCAGTCTGGTGGGACTTTAAAGGTATTGTGTGTTTTGAGTTGCTTGCAAGGAATCAAACCATTAATTCAGACGTATACTGTCGTCAACTGGATAAATTAAATGATGCCATCAAACAGAAACGTCGAGAATTGGTGAATCGCAAAGGTGTTGCGTTTCACCATGATAACGCTAGACCACGTACAAGTTTGGTCACTCGTGAAAAAATGTTGCAGCTTGGATGGGACGTGTTACCACATCCACCATATTCGCCAGACCTGGCACCATCAGATTACCATTCGTTTCGTTCTTTGCAAAACGCCTTGAATGGTAAAACCTTTACTGTTGATGAGGATATCAAATCGTTGTTGGAATTGTTTTTTGCTGAAAAAGATAATACTTTTTTGAGCGCGGAATCATGAAGTTGCCTGAAAAATGGCAAAAGATAATCAAACAAAATGGACAATATATTGTTTAATAAAGTTTTTGTTTCCCATGAAAAATTCGCCTTTTATTTATATAAAAAAAACGCAATTACTTTTTGGCCAACCCAATATATGGCGAAGATGCTTTAAAACTGCGGCAGTGTCAAAATTGGTTTACTAAATTTCGATCTGCAGATTTTAATGTGAAAGATGCACCACGCTCAGGAAGGCCAATCGAAATTGACGATGACAAAATAAAGGCACTGATCGATTCCAATCGGCGTTTAACGACCCGAGAGATTGCTGAGAATCTTAACATATCGAAATCGAGTGTTGAAAACCATTCAAAACGACTTGGATACATTAGTAAGCTCGATATTTGGGTACCACATGAGCTCAAAGAAATTCATCTCACTAAGCGTATTGACATCTGCGATTCTCTTTTGAAACCTGAGGAAAATGATCCATTTTTGAAACGTATAACAGGGGACGAAAAATGGATCGTCTACAACAACGTCAAACGAAAAAGATCGTGGAGCAAGCGTCATGAACCGGCTGAAAGCACTTGAAAAGCAGATATTCACCAAAGAAAGATTATGCTGTCAGTCTGGTGGGACTTTAAAGGTATTGTGTATTTTGAGCTGCTTGCAAGGAATCAAACCATTAATTCAGACGTATACTGTCGTCAACTGGATAAATTAAATGACGCCATCAAACAGAAACGTCGAGAATTGGTGAATCGCAAAGGTGTTGCGTTTCACCATGATAACGCTAGACCACGTACAAGTTTGGTCACTCGTGAAAAATTGTTGCAGCTTGGATGGGACGTGTTACCACATCCACCATATTCGCCAGACCTGGCACCATCAGATTACCATTCGTTTCGTTCTTTGCAAAACGCCTTGAATGGTAAAACCTTTACTGTTGATGAGGATATCAAATCGTTCTCGGAATTGTTTTTTGCTGAAAAAGATAAGAACTTTTTTGAGCGCGGAATCATGAAGTTGTCTGAAAAATGGCAAAAGATAATCAAACAAAATGGACAATATATTGTTTAATAAAGTTTTTGTTTCCCATGAAAAATTCGCCTTTTATTTATATAAAAAAAACGCAATTACTTTTTGGCCAACCCAATATATGGCGAAGATGCTTTAAAACTGCGGCAGTGTCAAAATTGGTTTACTAAATTTCGATCTGCAGATTTTAATGTGAAAGATGCACCACGCTCAGGAAGGCCAATCGAAATTGACGATGACAAAATAAAGGCACTGATCGATTCCAATCGGCGTTTAACGACCCGAGAGATTGCTGAGAATCTTAACGTATCGAAATCGAGTGTTGAAAACCATTCAAAACGACTTGGATACATTAGTAAGCTCGATATTTGGGTACCACATGAGCTCAAAGAAATTCATCTCACTAAGCGTATTGACATCTGCGATTCTCTTTTGAAACCTGAGGAAAATGATCCATTTTTAAAACGTATAACAGGGGACGAAAAATGGATCGTCTACAACAACGTCAAACGAAAAAGATCGTGGAGCAAGCGTCATGAACCGGCTGAAAGCACTTGAAAAGCAGATATTCACCAAAGAAAGATTATGCTGTCAGTCTGGTGGGACTTTAAAGGTATTGTGTATTTTGAGCTGCTTGCAAGGAATCAAACCATTAATTCAGACGTATACTGTCGTCAACTGGATAAATTAAACGATGCCATCAAACGGAAACGCCGAGAATTGGTGAATCGCAAAGGTGTTGCGTTTCACCATGATAACGCTAGACCACGTACAAGTTTGGTCACTCGTGAAAAAATGTTGCAGCTTGGATGGGACGTGTTACCACATCCACCATATTCGCCAGACCTGGCACCATCAGATTACCATTCGTTTCGTTCTTTGCAAAACGCCTTGAATGGTAAAACCTTTACTGCTGATGAGGATATGAAATCGTTGTTGGAATTGTTTTTTGCTGAAAAAGATAAGAACTTTTTTGAGCGCGGAATCATGAAGTTGCCTGAAAAATGGCAAAAGATAATCAAACAAAATGGACAATATATTGTTTAATAAAGTTTTTGTTTCCCATGAAAAATTCGCCTTTTATTTATATAAAAAAAAACGCAATTACGTTTTGGCCAACCCAATATATTATATATTAAATTTATATACTGTGACTAGTACAAGAGAGTTATTGCTATATTTTGTGAAAGTTATACCTACTAAGGAAATCTGTGTAAATCACCAATTCGATTAGAACAATGGAAAAAGAACTATTTATTTTCTCATGATGTTAAACATTACAGCGATTAAAACATCAAAGAGGATGTATCAGATTTCAACCCAATATTCAGAGCAAAACAGAGATTTTTACAATTGACTATAATAGGTATGATTAGCTATGGATTTCTAAGCTACGTAAAAAGTAATAACAAACTGAAACTACAAGATTAAATTTTCATGTTTTCATAGTATAACACACATGGCTTAACATTTGATTGTACAAAAAACTATGCATTTCTCCATATACATTATTATACAAATAATGAGCTAATTAATTCATTTTTATCTTATCTGCACTGTTCTTCTTCACAATTTTACGATTTAATTATTCACATCGAATCGAATCTGCCTTTCATTGGATATGACAGTTGGAAATAATCGAATTTCTTCTTTACCTCCTTTTTCCAACAACGTTCTCTTAAATGTCGTAATGTTTAAAATTTCACTGAGGCTGCTAAATAAATGCTATTTACTACCGAACCTGGAATGTACATCGCACGATACAAGCACGAAAAGAGCAAACGAACATATGTATGTACGTACGTGCAGACATATCTCTGTGAAGTGATAGACAATTTTTACTACTTCACATAAAATGACGTCACAAATATGTACGAATGTAAAATGTCAATACTGAAACTATCAAGTTCATGAATCTTTTTACAAGTCACACATACTACTTGAACAATATACAATCGCGCTTGGTCAAATGATGATTAAGATCTCTCCATTTCAATCTATGTAAAAGAAAATAACGAATGTGCATTACATGCACGTATCGATTTTATTATATATTTATTGCAACTCTCATTGACCAAATTACCCAGTGGTCTTTTAAGATCGACTTTAAAGGAGATATATTTTGACAAATTATAAATTTAGGTAACACACATGACGAAGCAGAATGGACAGTCTAGAATTTTCTCGTATACTTTATAATCGTAAATCTTTACAATCTAATGTTTCCTTGCTGTTAGAAATTTAACAATATGCAGAAGTGTAATGGATACGCAAACGTATATTCTATTAAATAACATTATTCTTGTAATAACACGTAATGATTAAGATTGTAAATGTACTTTGTAATGTGGACACGCAGCTCGTCAGCAAACTTTGCACATTACCGATACGAAGTATAAATTACGGAAAGATTGCAATCGAGATACTTAATTGTACGCTTGAAATGTAGCCAGTGAATACCTATAGGAGATTTTACTTAAAGCCCGATACTTTCATTACAATCTTGGAGCTTGCAATATAATGTGGGGGAACATCGGCTGACGGAGTAACGAAAAATCGGACGACAGTACGCGAAACTAGAGCGTAGGGCGTATTTGTATCAGATCTTCAATGCACTCGGTGCACATAATTGTTACTTACAGTACAAAGGAAGTGAACAATTAAGAATATGTTAACTTAAATTTTGTATCGCGTTATCACTAACGACATTTTGCTCTCCTCTTAAAACTGCGGGATGCTGTTAATGGAACATCAACGTACAGAATAATATATCGTTTGCAGAATGCTCGGAGTTTAACTGATTACTTCGATATCTCTCTCAGTTGTTTCTTTTTATTATTTTCCTCTCGTGTCTATGTTACAACTTAAATAAATGAATATTAACGGCTGATTAATTACCTCTCTTCTGATGATACCTTTTTTTCAGATCATTCAGATATTGTCATTGTAGATGCATAATTCTCCAATCGTAAAACCAATTGTAAGTGACAGTTTACAATTTACATGCAATTGTAAAAAAAAAAAATCGTAAAGTAATGATAATCAATAATGGGGCAGGAAATTATTCAAGGAAATTCTCAATAGTAAAATGAGTTGGTGCTTGTGGATGTGACAGATTAGCTATGCAGTTATCACTAACTGAAGAGGCAGTGCTCAGTGGCGCGTTCCAAATCCCAATTGTACGAGGATAGAGCGACTCTCGCATTGTGCTCCTCGATCCCCATGTCTGTTAATCGCCTTATCTTGTCATCTAAATCAGGTATTTTCGCTGGTCCTAGAAAGTCGATATGACAATTGTATATTTTAATATAATGATGTACATGTACAAGCTGCTCGAAGTGTGCACGCAAGTATAATACGTACCGCCAGCGTATACAAATGTCCAGTGCGTGGCAGTTTGGCGAAACAGTTCAGGATGTTCTTTGTATTGTTTAGCTACTACCGCATCTTGGGGATCATCAGGTTCTGCTGCTGATAACAGTGCTTGCAACGACAACAATACCGTACGCAGAGTCATGGCAGCAGCCCTGCAATGATGTAACAAAAGAGATAGTTTTTATGCTGTATATGCAGTTACAATGATGAGACGTAAACTAGAAAATTACTAGAACATGAAAAATTATATAAAAGGAACAAATAAAGAATATAAAATTATATTCAGCAACAATTATATTAAAAAGATAAATAATGCTGTTAGTTATTACTTAATATTGATAAATATATAAATTTTAGTGAAAATAGATATTATATGTACCATTGATCTTTTAAAATATCCAAACAGATAGCACCAGTGACGGAAGATATATTAGGATGCCATATTTTCGTTATAAAACGTACCTGCGAAATAGAAAGTGTTATTATTTCTAGCAGCCTAACAAATTAATATAAATAATAAAATTTATTCTAGACAGATTTATCGCATTAATGGTGGACGAACATGGTACTGATTTAAACTGATTTAATTTATTTGTGCCGTGAATTTGTATTGTAATGAAAAATAATGGAATAAGTAATGCTACAAATACTATTTTTGCATTCTTTTAGAATAATGACTTACTTTAGGAGGGTTGAAGGGATATGTCTCTGGTACTTTAATTTCGAGCACAAAGTTACCTCCTTCATACGGTGTATCTGGAGGACCAGCAATCTCACCCTTTAATTCGGTAAGACTATCGTTGACCAACTCAACCTTAATTGCACATTTTGCTATCTATTAAAATGAATATAGTATTAGAGACTTATATTGCTATGTACATTCAAATCTATTATAAGCCTATTACAATTATAATTTAAATGTACAATGTATCAACAACAATGTACAACCTTTATAAAATAACTACAGTTATGGACCTTCTTCATAAATACATAAGAGAGATAAAACGTCACCGGCAATGTGTTTATAGAAAAGAAAGATAATATAGGCATGAATTTATAATGGTTTAAAGATCTATTAAATCATTGCAGAGAGAATTTTTATCAAAATTATATACAGGGTGTTTCCTCTAACTGTAGCACTTAGAATATCTCTGCTTCCTTTGATGATATGAAAAAAGTCAAAGGACGAAAATTGTTCGATTCAAAGAGACTGGTACTCTGGTAAGAAAATTATTTTTTTTAATGTGACCTTTCACAAGATATCAAGGTCATGAATATTATTTTAAATGAGATGGTATATTTTCCTTAACGAAATGATGTAGCTTGTAAAAAACAAATTCAACCATACAGAATATGTTGACCTTCAAATGACTTTGAACCACAAAAATCACGTTTAGGAAAAGAAATTCTATTGTATAACTACAAAGATATACCTTTTTTACGGATGTTCGAAATGATCACCGTTTACTTCCACACACTTTCGAATTCGATGAATAAACGATTGGTTTACGTTTTTGAGAGATTCCGGAGTAATTGCGGTGCACGCACGCTGAATTCTTTCTCGCATATCTTCAGGTGTTGTCGGAATATCGCGGTAAACTTCATTTGTACGGAACATACTCAACGAATCATTTCCTGATCGCTGGATTGGACGTGGTGGAGAATTTCTTGGCCGGCTCGATCACCAGATCTAACGCCTCTTGATTTTTTTCTTTGGGGACACCTAAAACATGAAGTTTACCGCGATATTCCGACAACACCTGAAGATATGCGGAAAGAATTCAGCGTGCGTGCACCGCAATTACTCCGGAATCTCTCAAAAACGTAAAACAATCGTTTATTCATCGAATTCGAAAGTGTGTGGAAGTAAACGGTGATCATTTCGAACATCTGTAAAAAAGGTATATCTTTGTAGTTGTTATACAATAGAGTTTCTTTTCCTAAACGTGATTTTGTGGTTCAAAGTCATTTGAAGGTCAACATATTCTGTATGGTGAATTTGCTCTTTAACAAGCTACATCATTTCGTTAAGGAAAAATACCATCTCATTTAAAAAATGTTCATGACCTTGATATCTTGTGAAAGGTCAACATTAAAAAAATAATTTTTTTCCTATAACTGTAGCACTTAGAATATCTCTGCTTCCTTTGATGATATGAAAAAAGTCAAAGGACGAAAATTGTTCGATTCAAAGAGACTGGTACTCTGGTAAGAAAATTATTTTTTTTAATGTGACCTTTCACAAGATATCAAGGTCATGAACATTTTTTTAAATGAGATGGTATATTTTCCTTAACGAAATGATGTAGCTTGTTAAAGAGCAAATTCAACCATACAGAATATGTTGACCTTCAAATGACTTTGAACCACAAAAATCACGTTTAGGAAAAGAAACTCTATTGTATAACAACTACAAAGATATACCTTTTTTACAGATGTTCGAAATGATCACCGTTTACTTCCACACACTTTCGAATTCGATGAATAAACGATTGTTTTACGTTTTTGAGAGATTCCGGAGTAATTGCGGTGCACGCACGCTGAATTCTTTCTCGCATATCTTCAGGTGTTGTCGGAATATCGCGGTAAACTTCATGTTTTAGGTGTCCCCAAAGAAAAAAATCAAGAGGCGTTAGATCTGGTGATCGAGCCGGCCAAGAAATTCTCCACCACGTCCAATCCAGCGATCAGGAAATGATTCGTTGAGTATGTTCCGTACAAATGAAGTTTACCGCGATATTCCGACAACACCTGAAGATATGCGAGAAAGAATTCAGCGTGCGTGCACCGCAATTACTCCGGAATCTCTCAAAAACGTAAACCAATCGTTTATTCATCGAATTCGAAAGTGTGTGGAAGTAAACGGTGATCATTTCGAACATCCGTAAAAAAGGTATATCTTTGTAGTTATACAATAGAATTTCTTTTCCTAAACGTGATTTTTGTGGTTCAAAGTCATTTGAAGGTCAACATATTCTGTATGGTTGAATTTGTTTTTTACAAGCTACATCATTTCGTTAAGGAAATATACCATCTCATTTAAAATAATATTCATGACCTTGATATCTTGTGAAAGGTCACATTAAAAAAAATAATTTTCTTACCAGAGTACCAGTCTCTTTGAATCGAACAATTTTCGTCCTTTGACTTTTTTCATATCATCAAAGGAAGCAGAGATATTCTAAGTGCTACAGTTAGAGGAAACACCCTGTATATAATTTTGATAAAAATTCTCTCTGCAATGATTTAATAGATCTTTAAACCATTATAAATTCATGCCTATATTATCTTTCTTTTCTATAAACACATTGCCGGTGACGTTTTATCTCTCTTATGTATTTATGAAGAAGGTCCATAACTGTAGTTATTTTATAAAGGTTGTACATTGTTGTTGATACATTGTACATTTAAATTATAATTGTAATAGGCTTATAATAGATTTGAATGTACATAGCAATATAAGTCTCTAATACTATATTCATTTTAATAGATAGCAAAATGTGCAATTAAGGTTGAGTTGGTCAACGATAGTCTTACCGAATTAAAGGGTGAGATTGCTGGTCCTCCAGATACACCGTATGAAGGAGGTAACTTTGTGCTCGAAATTAAAGTACCAGAGACATATCCCTTCAACCCTCCTAAAGTAAGTCATTATTCTAAAAGAATGCAAAAATAGTATTTGTAGCATTACTTATTCCATTATTTTTCATTACAATACAAATTCACGGCACAAATAAATTAAATCAGTTTAAATCAGTACCATGTTCGTCCACCATTAATGCGATAAATCTGTCTAGAATAAATTTTATTATTTATATTAATTTGTTAGGCTGCTAGAAATAATAACACTTTCTATTTCGCAGGTACGTTTTATAACGAAAATATGGCATCCTAATATATCTTCCGTCACTGGTGCTATCTGTTTGGATATTTTAAAAGATCAATGGTACATATAATATCTATTTTCACTAAAATTTATATATTTATCAATATTAAGTAATAACTAACAGCATTATTTATCTTTTTAATATAATTGTTGCTGAATATAATTTTATATTCTTTATTTGTTCCTTTTATATAATTTTTCATGTTCTAGTAATTTTCTAGTTTACGTCTCATCATTGTAACTGCATATACAGCATAAAAACTATCTCTTTTGTTACATCATTGCAGGGCTGCTGCCATGACTCTGCGTACGGTATTGTTGTCGTTGCAAGCACTGTTATCAGCAGCAGAACCTGATGATCCCCAAGATGCGGTAGTAGCTAAACAATACAAAGAACATCCTGAACTGTTTCGCCAAACTGCCACGCACTGGACATTTGTATACGCTGGCGGTACGTATTATACTTGCGTGCACACTTCGAGCAGCTTGTACATGTACATCATTATATTAAAATATACAATTGTCATATCGACTTTCTAGGACCAGCGAAAATACCCTGATTTAGATGACAAGATAAGGCGATTAACAGACATGGGATCGAGGAGCACAATGCGAGAGTCGCTCTATCCTCGTAACTGGGATTTGGAACGCGCCAATGAGCACTGCCTCTTCAGTTATAGTGATAACTGCATAGCTAATCTGTCACATCCACAAGCACCAACTCATTTTACTATTGAGAATTTTCCTTGAATAATTTCCTGCCCCATTATTGATTATCATTACTTTACGATTTTTTTTTTTTAACAATTGCATGTAAATTGTAAACTGTCACTTAGAATTGGTTTTACGATGGAGAATTATGCATCTACAATGACAATATCTAAATGATCTGAAAAAAAGGTATCATCAGAAGAGAGGTAATTAATCAGCCGTTAATATTCATTTATTTAAGTTGTAACATAGACACGAGAGGAAATAATAAAAAAGAAAACAACTGAGAGAGATATCGAAGTAATCAGTTAAACTCCGAGCATTCTGCAAACGATTATATTATTCTGTACCGTTGATGTTCCATTAACAGCATCCCGCAGTTTTAAGAGGAGAGCAAAATGTCGTTAGTGATAACGCGATACAAAATTTAAGTTAACATATTCTTAATTGTTCACTTCCTTGTACTGTAAGTACAAATTATGTGCACCGAGTGCATTGAAGATCTGATACAAATACGCCCTACGCTCTAGTTTCGCGTACTGTCGTCGATTTTTCGTTACTCCGTCAGCCGATGTTCCCCCACATTATATTGCAAGCTCCAAGATTGTAATGGAAAGTATCGGGGCTTTAAAGTAAAATCTCCTATAGGTATTCACTGGCTACATTTCAAGCGTACAATTAAGTATCTCGATTGCAATCTTTTCCGTAATTTATACTTCGTATCGGTAATGTGCAAAGTTTGCTGACGAGCTGCGTGTCCACATTACAAAGTACATTTACAATTTAATCATTACGTGTTATTACAAGAATAATGTTATTTAATAGAATATACGTTTGCGTATCCATTACCTCTTGCATATTGTTAAATTTCTAACAGCAAGGAAACATTAGATTGTAAGATTTACGATTATAAAGAGTATACGAGAAAATTCTAGACTGTCCATTCTGCTTCGTCATGTGTGTTACCTAAATTTATAATTTGTCAAAATATATTCCTTTAAAGTCGATCTTAAAAGACCACTGGGTAATTTGGTCAATGAGAGTTGCAATAAATATATAATAAAATCGATACGTGCATGTAATGCACATTCGTTATTTTTTTTTACATAGATTGAAATGGAGAGATCTTAATCATCATTTGACAAGCGCGATTGTATATTGTTCAAGTAGTATGTGTGACTTGTAAAAAGATTCATGAACTTGATAGTTTCAGTATTGACATTTTACATTCGTACATATTTGTGACGTCATTTTATGTGAAGTAGTAAAATTGTCTATCACTTCACAGAGATATGTCTGCACGTACGTAACATA